>NW_009722718.1:9241-10970 GCF_000703405.1 Apaloderma vittatum
TGGTCTCGGCGCTCACCCCGTCCCCTGGCAGCAGGTGTCGGGACAGAGGCTCTTGGTTAAAGTGGGACTGATAGTCCAGCTGAGCTGAGGACGCAGCTCCAGAGCCCATCCCTCCAGGAAAAGCACAGGTCCCTGCCTGTGGCCCCTGCCAGCACCGCTGCTTTGTCCATGGGTGCTCAAGGAAAGCGACTTTCTCCCCCTACCACGGTCCTTCCTAGCGACAGCCGTGCCCTGGTCAAAAAGCCCTCAGCTAGGGCTTTGGGAGGAGAAAACTGATAAACAGGCAGAAACAGGGCTGGGAACATCTTCTGACCCAGGAGAGCAGCTGACCCATCGCTCCCAGCAAGTGGAGCTTGCAGAATGACCTTGGGTTCATCCCTTTGCCATCCCTCGGAGAGGCAGTTTCCAAACCTCTGCTGTGTTTCTTTCCAGCTTCTCCTTTTGAAGGTCCTGGTTTCTGTGGTCTCGTCTCGTGAATCCCCTCGTGTCCACGATTAGCAGATGTATCTGCCCTCCCCCTCGCTGTGAAACGCAAGGAGCAGCCCCCGGCACCGGGAGGTGTTAGAAACCCAAACCCCAGGGGTTACCTGGGCTTTCCTTTCTTTGCAGATCGCAGCACTGAGCAGAAGGAGAGGACGACAGAAAGCCAACACACGAGCCCGAGCGTGCAAGTCACGAGCAGCCTGGTAACTCCCTGCCAGCAGCTGGGTCCCCGCTGTCACCAGTCCTTGTTGTTTGAGGATGAATATTTGATTCATAATGGAACACACACCTCTACAGCCTTCTCTTGTTTCTGGAGAGGTCTCGGCAGGGGGGATTTTCAGCCTCGTTCCAGGGGGTGATTTGCAGAATTGGGAGGTGTAAGAGGACGGTGGGGCAGGATGAACCCCGCATGCAGCACCTCTTGCTCTGCAGAATTCCTGGTCCCTTTCTGCGCCACCAAAAGTCACCGTCCCTGTGTTTTCAGCAGGTGACAGAAGAAAGCCAAGGACAGAGGCAGGAACAGGAGTAAAGGGTCGTCCTCCCACAAGCCCGGAGCTGAGTGAGCTCCTGCACCAGGGGAAGAGCCTTGAGGAGCCGGGGAGCTGCTGTCAGCCCACGCGAGACATCCGTAAGCCCTGCTGCTGGCCCAGCGCTAGGGAGGAGAGGCTGTTGGCAAAAAAAATTTGGCCAGAAAGTTGCAACGTGAGCAACAGCACAAGGTAACGAAAGATTCGGGATGGTGCCCGAATGCACGCTGCGAGGTAACCAGCCTCACTAACGCTGGCACAGAAGTCCTTTCTTTTTGCAGTGTGTTCATGAGCAAATACATGTTGTTTGGGTTTTTTTTAAAAAAAGATGTCACTAAATGTTGCTGTGCTGGAGTGTTGCTGCCAAAGCTCTTGTTCCCGAGGCTTTAAGCCGCGCCTGGTTTGCCGTCAGCAGAGCTTTGCCGGCTGAGGATTCGGTGTCACCACCCCCGTGTGCTGCCGCTCCCTCCTCTCCCTTTCCAAATGCCTTTTCGAGGCAGCTCTGCCATCCCCCTTCCCCTCGGCTCCACAAGAAAAATGTGCCCTTAGTGCATCACTTTCCCCGGAAAACCCAGCCCAAGCCCTCGTCCGTCTGTCCCACGCCTGTTCCTGTCCATCCTTTCCCGATACTTCCTCCAGGCACCTTCAATCCCACACTCCCAGTCTCCTCGGAGGAGCATGACCAGGAAAAGTGGCTCCATCAGCAGCCCTGGGTTTAA
>NW_009722718.1:11021-14043 GCF_000703405.1 Apaloderma vittatum
TGTGCCTCCAGCAGCTGCCTTTGGAGGCTGCAGCAGTTCAGGTGAAGCTGAACTAATATTTAACTTCTGTTGTTGTTCCTCTGGGACAGGATGGCAGCTCTAAGGCATATTCATCTGTTAAAAAAAAGAAAAAACAGAAAAGCAAACACAACTCCATGTTGCCTTTTTCTTCGTTTTGTTACAGCTTATTTAATAAATGTTTTTCACGTGGCTACTTCTGTGTGTATGTCCCCATCTGGCTTGCTCAGGCAGATGATGACTCCATGCTCAGCTCAAATCTGGGGGTGCAGCTCTGAGACTTCCCTGAGTTTTATTGTTCTGGGGTTGAGCTGGGACCCCACACAACGCTGCAGTCCCACCATGGGGACAGGGGTGAGGGACACAGCAAAACCAGAGAGCTCCAGATAGAAAAATAATTAATTTATTACTCACACAGAGCCTCAGATCCCATGAAACAGCTCTCAGAGAGCTCCAGGTTCTCAGCGTATCGGGTCAGAGCTGCGTCCATCTTGCCCCAGCTCATGTCAGGGCATGACGTTTGCATGTGCAATGTATAATAATCTATTTCAGGGAGTGTGTGTGTGTGTGTGTATATATGTATATAAAACCAGCAGTAAATAATATCTAGTTCGATTGTTTAACTCTTGGTTGAAATACCTGTGTGATTAAGTAATGAGAACTGTATCGTGCCTAATTCTTGTGGCAGAGAACAGCCCAGAAACTCTCGAAGACACTGAATGTCCTACATCAAGGTAAAAAGGCACGGAGTTGTAACGCCTTGGGGGTTTGGTGGGTGGTTTGTTTTTTTTTTTTTCAGTTTACTTTAATTTCATGCCCCATGACTTTTCATCAAATAAAAACATAAGTGCTGATTGATTGACCACACAAATGTTTCAAATAGGACTTCACTTCTTACTGAGGTTAGCTGAATAAAACTGAAAAAAATAACCAATGCCAATCTGTAAAAGCTTTGCCGTAACACTTGATGTGCCAACCAGCACAACGCTCTTTCTGTCTCTAAAGGGCAGCTGCGCAGCTGTGAAGCCAGCTGTTGCCTCCTTCATTTAGAGGCATCTTACAAGACTGTGAGAGCAGATGCCTGGCCTTGTTGAGAAATATGTGATTAAAGCCCAAACAGCTAAAGAAACTCCCTTGGACTAAAGAGAGACTCCCCTGCATTCCTCTTTCAGCCCTGGCCAGGCTTTGGGTGGAATCCAAGGGGATGGACACCACCAGGAGTTCCTGCCTTTGAAGTTAAGCGAATTTCTTTATTTAACAACATACAAGCTGGCCCCTCTTGCAGCGATTTCACCCGGACAGGGGCTCCAAACCCTCGCTGCAACTGGGGCTCCTCAGTGCCTGCGGGGCTGGACGCTGGTGATGTCTCAGGGCAACTGGTGATGGATCTTTCTTAATCACCAGAGTCACCCCGATGTAGCAATGACGAGGTGCATCACCCTGCTTATTCGCCTAGACTAGAGTCTAATACACTTACTCTTTTAACTAAATGCATCACCTTATTCTTGTAGCACCATGAACCAGGGAGTAAAATGAGCTGACGGTGATTCCGTGACTCTTCTGTGGGTGTCTGTGTCATTTCTGCAGAACCCTCCCCTTCCCCATCAAACCGGGGCATCAAGGACCTTTCCCGCGCTAAGGAACCACCCAAAGCACATGGAGACACAGCCCAAGGAGGGGCCGAAGCCCAAAGATCTTCCCTCCTTGGACACGGCCAACAATTCTGTGATTCTGTTCCGGGTGAAATAGAAACGGCTGCTCCAAAGAGTGGAGTCCTACGCCCCCTCACGTCGCTGCGGTATAAAAAAATAATAATAACTACTCACTTTCTGCTCCAAAGGCAGCCTCTCTCTGTAAGAATTTTCCTGCATGAGACCAGGACAGCGGCCAGGGCTGCTTCCCTGACCTGGATCATCCGTGCAGGGAGACTTTGTCACCGACTGGCCTCACTCCCGGCAGCGATTTGACGAGCAGTACGCTGATAACATTTCAAATAATTCTTATACAAAGGTATTCATAGAAGAAATTAATCAACTACTTCTACATAGCTACGTAGCTACTTGCTGCTTTAGCACTGGTAGTAGCTTGAAATATATACCTATACTTGCTTTTCTGGGAGTAATTTTGCAGTCTCTTGAAGTAAATACTTGCTTTACCAGTCACAGTTTGTTTGCTTGGCAAACTCGACCATGCTCAAACGCTTCTGCTGCCCAGGACAGGTGCTTGGTCAGATTTTTCTCTGCCCTGCTACAGCGAAGTGATTGAATTTCAGAGTCTCTTGTCAGCAGTTTTGCCAATCAGGCGTGCGGCACGTGGAGCTGCCAAGGCTTCCCCGGGAAGGGGAAGAGACGCGCGGGAAGAAGGACACGGAGGCACGAGCAGGAGGTGGATGCTGGCAACATCCCTCCCTCAGGTACAGCCCAGTGCATCGGGGACACTCTGGCAGACAAACACGGGGACCTGTTTCCTCAGGACACTCTTAAGCTCTGCATACGCTTTCTGTCTTGCCCAAAAGCTGCTCTTTGTTTTTTTCTCCTCCACCAGATTTAGCCGTTTCCCCGCACACAGGTATTTCCCACAGCCTAGAGGAGACTGTCCTGTTTTACAAACACGGCTGCTGTGCACAAACCTGCAGGCAAGAGCCACCAGGTAAGCCTTGAAGCTAAAAACCTGCCCTGAAAAGCACCCACAGGGTGACCCCCAGGCACCCCCAGGCTCAGGGGGGAACAGCTTCTGCCGAGTCCAGCCAAGCCCGGGGCCACAAGCCGTGCCAGGGCGGCTGCTTGCCAGGCAGGGAACTGATACAGGTTAAAAATACCCTCACCCAGCTTCGGAGCAGGCTCCTCGGGTTGGTTTTAACCCCAGCTCCGTCCCCCAAGGGCGAGGGAAGGGATGGCGGATGCGGGAGCTCCACTGCCCCGAGCGTGGCGGCTCTTCCCGCAGAGCTGGAGGACATCATGGGTAAACCCAGCATCTCCAGGGCCACCCACCACCAAAACCTGAA
>NW_009722718.1:14074-15725 GCF_000703405.1 Apaloderma vittatum
ACAGGCTTTAGATACCCCCGAGAGATTATTTCCCCGTCGCTGGAAAAGACAACAGTATCGACAGGAATAATGCACGCATTTTTTATTACTAGCAACAGACATTTGAAAAAACACCACGAGGTCTCCAAAACGATTTGCAGACGACTCTCTGAAAAGTTTAGGAAACCAATTTTTGTAAAACATATGACTGCTTTCGCTTTGCACCCGCAAGTGCGAGGGGCAACCTGAGAACCTGCACCGCAGCTCAAAACTGAGGCTGAAATCCAGTTTGCTCCACCCAAACTGCTCTCCTTCCCTTCGTGCTTCAATTGCCACACGGAACCCGCAGGCTGAGACAACCCTTTCCTGCCGGCCCCGCTGCATCCCAGTTACCTCCAGCCCCAGGCCAGTTCGCTCTCCCCTGATTTTCCTATTTCCCCCGGAAAGAGGTGTGGGACAGCTCAGGGACTGCTCGCACCACCGGAGAGAATTTGAGCCTCTCCCGGGCACGTTTCCATTCTCCATGGAGAAGAAATAACTCCGAGGAGAGGGAAACAGTTGGACTCAATGATCTTAAAGGTCTTTTCCAACCTAAACAATTCCATGATTCTATGAAACCCACCATTCCCCCGGCCAGGAGAGCCCTGGGCTGCAGAAACAGGTCTACAGGCAAGACCCAAGCAACTGAAATACCCACTCATACCGCTCCTCAACTGCAGCTCCGAGCAAGGAGAGGTCCCCAAGCCACCAGCTGCTGGGTGAGCAGGGCACCCAAACCCCACAGAGGTGCTGGGAACCGGCTCTGACAGGGTGCTGGAGCTGGGGTTGTCCCCATCACAACAGAAGATGGGTGCAAACGCCCCGGCCCCACGATCAGCGAGGCACTTTGTGAGGTCCAGCACTCCCGGGAGAGGGAGCATCCAGTTTTCTCCAGGGTGAAGATGCCAGCTAAGCCTTCAGGCAACATAATTGCAGCTCTAAGACAGAATAACAACCCCCTCACCCAGCAAAGCCCAGAAAAGCTTTGCAGAAGCAGCGTGGGGAAGGGAGGCACCAGGACCAGGGGCTGGAAGCAGGGCTGCCCTGGCCTCACCAAACCAAATCTACGTCACCTGCAGGAGCAGCAAAGGGGAAGGACAAGCTTATGCTAGCACCTGTATCCCCAGAGCCCAAGGCTGGAGGACAGAGGATGGGCTGGGGAGCAACCCTGCGTCACAGAGGTGTCCTAGAAATGAAACCACTCGGCTGCTCCTCCATCTCCCGCCACCGTCCGCCAGCTCCACTCCCCTCTTGGCTTCCCCAGCGCACACGACAGCAAAATGTTGCCCTTTTTCCTCTCCCTGAGGGCCAAACCCATCAGAACACCCACAGTCTCAGCCGCTGAGCCACGCTGACAAGGGGACAGCAGCACAGCGGGAGGGCCCGGCGAGGGGCTCAAGCCCTGGGAGCCAGGGGCTGGCACCACGGCACTCCCCGGGACCATGTGTTTGCGCGGTGGGGCCGGTGGCTCTTTCCAGAGCCATCCCCAAGCACTTACCCCCCATGATCTCTGGAGAAAGTCCGGAGAGGTGAGGAGGTCTGGAGTAGAGCATCAGCCAGGTCACCAGGCAGGGCCGTGCCCACCGCTCCCCCAGGGATGTGCAAAGGGCAGGACGACGCAGAAACAGTCCCA
>NW_009722718.1:15745-17465 GCF_000703405.1 Apaloderma vittatum
CAAGCAGCTCGACAAATTCCAAGGCGAGCCCGGAAGAGGTTGGGACAGCATCAGGCGTCTGGTGCTCCCCAGGCAGCATCCACCACCATCATCATCATCATCATCAGGGGAGTGCAGCAAGCATGCAACCGCTCAAGCTCTCTACCTGCAAGGAGAAGGGAGGTCTCCATCTAAGCCATCTCCTGGGTGTGGATCCTCCATCTGCCACCCACTCAGAGCCCTCCGAGGCCCCGGGCAGCTGCAGGATGTCACGTGCTGGTGGTGACAGTGCCGAGAAGGTCTGGGCTTGTGTTCTACTCTGAATTTCAGGAGCGACCTCAGCCAGCTTATCTCTGAGAGTTCCCTGGGACCCAGCTGCACAAGACAACCAGGAGCTCTCTTAATTCTTGACTGGCTGCAATGTAGGATGAGGGTTTCCATCATTTAGGCATCACATCCTCATCTTCACTCTCCAGGAAGCTTAACAGCCCTGAGTTTCTTATGTCACATAAAGCAAGCAAATTCCAAGAAGGCTTCAAGGATCAATCACTCCCCAGAAACCTCTGGAGCCTTCCGGAGAATTAAAAAAGAACAAGCCACCCATTAAGAAGGCTATTTCAGAGCAGGTCTGCACATCATCTGCATCTGCTCCAGCCCGAAGGCTGCTGCAGCTCGGTTCGTGCCAGTCCAGAAAGCGTTAGTGCCTTCCTCAGCTCCAGGCAAGGATCAACCCTGGGCGTTAGCGACAACCAGGGGAGCAGGACAACCCCCAGAGAGGAGCTGAAGGCATCTTACCTACAACCACTGCGACACGGGCGGTCCCTTCTCCTGCACCAGACGAAGACACCTGGGGACAAACAGGACAAACTCCATTACACGCCCCAGAGATGTCGCTCGAGGGGCGGCACCGCTCGGCTGCGACACCTCAAGCCAGAGGGTCTGACCCAGGGTGGGTGTTTGGGGTCTGGAGCAAACCAGCCCTTCCCACCTCCATGCAGCCACCAGCTCTGGCCACGGGTACGACGGGAGCGTCACAGGGATGACGAGAGCAGGAGCGCACCGAGGAGCTCCTCCAGCACCCACCCAGCGCCTGGAGGCTTTTCACAGGAAAACCCTGACAACTTTGTGCAATAGCAAAACATAAATCACTCAGGGAGAGCCTCCTACTTCTGTCTCAAACTGCCAGATCCTCTTCTCAGGGCTGGACTTGGGCGCTTCTTTTTTGTTTGCTTGTTTCCCCTCTCAATCTGCAGTTGGCAATCTGAGAATTAAAATCCCCACTTTGCCAGGGACTGGAGATGGACCGGAAAAGATGCTCTCCAGCTCCAAAAAAGGAGGAAAGGCAAGCCCATTGAGCGAGGAAGCTTGTTTCCCTTCTGCGGGCAGAAAACCATGGTGAGGGAGGGAAGGGGGGGCTCAGCGCTCTCACCATAGAAGGGATGTGCAACATCTCCTGGTGCCCGTGGGACTTTGACGGGGCGGGGTTGAGCCAGATAAGGAAATTCAAGTATAATCTCATGCCCGCTCTAGACAAGGTGTTTTCATGACAACCTTCCCTCCCACGCCTGGGAGCAGGGAGGACAACAATATCACCTCCTGGGTGGTGACGACAGAGCCCCAGCCCCTGCCCTTGGGTGGGAAACACGCGTCCCAGCACGGATGTGCCGCGTGAACCAGCACAAACCCTCTCACCCCATCCCTTCCCGCACTCGGCGCTCGCCAGAGCCCCCACCAGCGAGCC
>NW_009722718.1:17483-18272 GCF_000703405.1 Apaloderma vittatum
ACGCACGCCAGGATCATGGGCAGCACCACGTTGGCAGCGTCTGCGAAGGAGAGGATCTGCAGCCTCTGCAGCCACACCAAACTGACCCCCAACCCACACCCTCCAAGCAGAAACCCACCACCAGGCAGCTACGCTCCGTGCAGGGATGTTGGGTCTTGGAGGTTATCTCCTTTGTTGTTTTTTCCCCATGTTATCAGGGAGAAATTCCCACTTACTCTGGACGTGGAGCAGGAAGGAGGTTTCGTTCTGGCTGACTTCGTTGCGGACCACACAGGCGTAGTAACCGCTGTGGTTCATGGAGGCTTTGAGGATGCAGAGGGTGGTGTTGTCCACAATCTGGATGTGGTCGCTGCCCAGCAGCACCTCCCCGTTTTTCTTCCACCAGTACAAGTCTGCCTTCCCTTCCAGGACATTGCAAACCAGTTTGGTGTTGCTTCCTGCCTTCACCGATGAGTTGCCCACGATTTCTGGCTCGGATAGAGGTTCTGGGAGAGATGGAGCAAATTGTCGGCATTCGAACCCACAGCCAGACCTGGAGCACTGTCCTCTGCAGCGCACAGATCTGTTGGAAGGGGTTCAGAGGAGGCCACAAAGCTGACCCAGGGGCTGGAGCAGCTCTGCTGCAAGGACAGGCTGAGGGAGCTGGGGTTGTTCAGCTGGGGAAGAGAAGACTCGGGGGGTGACCTTATCACTGCTGCAGTGCCCGAAGGGAACCTACAGGGAGGCTGGAGAGGGACTTTTTACAAGAGTATCCAGCAACAGGACAAGGGGAAAAGGATTTAAACTGAA
>NW_009722718.1:18539-18766 GCF_000703405.1 Apaloderma vittatum
TGGCCTCCGACTCGGACCTGAACCGGTACAGCCGCTCATCTCCCTGCTGCAGCACGATCCGCAGCGAGAAGTCCGTCTCGTTGAACCTGGTGCGATCCTCATAGAGGCGAGAGGTGTTGGCGGGTCTGTCGACAGCGTAGTGGACGATGACTCCTTCCCGTGGGCCCTCCTTGTACTCCCAGAAGACGACTTTGCTGGCGTTCAGCGGCGATACGGTCAGAAGCACC
>NW_009722719.1:0-6701 GCF_000703405.1 Apaloderma vittatum
CCCTCCTGACCAACTCTCCCTTGTTTACATACTAAGCATGATGCCTTATGGGACGAAATATTCTTTTGGCTAGTTTGAGTCAGCTGTCCTGACTATGCTTCTTCCAGTTTCTTGTGCACCTGCTTGCTGGCAGAGCATGGGAAACTGAAAAATCCTTCACTTAGGGTAAGCACTGTGTAGCAACAATGTGTGTTATCAACATTGTTCCCATACTAAATCTAAAACACAGCACTGTGCCAACTACTAGGAAAAAATTTAACTCTATTCCAGTTGAAACCAGAACATGAGCAGAAAAATATTATCATACTGAGATGGTATTTGAGGATGTTATGTTCCATCAGTTCTCTATTTATCTTGATTATGACTTGTCAATTTTCCCCAATTATCCTTATTTATAGATTTTTCTTTTATACTTCTTAATTAAAAGAATGATAAAACAAATATTTGATCTGTGTGAGCCCTGGCACGGAATAGATTTGCTGCCAGTTTTCAATCTCAAAGTTGTTTAGAACTTTGCACATCTCCTGCTTTCACAGGGTGGGAAATTAGCATTTTTTAAAAAAAAACTAAAAAAAAAGATTAATATTTTACAGACACAGAGAAATTGCTCTACCTCTTCCAGCAGAAGACCTTCTCTGGAAATTGAAAAATGGTGTGCTTGCTTCATATGACAGTAGTAGGCCTGTAGTTGGCAGCAAAAAGAGGACCGTATGGTAACAGAAATGAAGGTAATAGTCTGAGTGTCCCATTCTCAGACCACTATTCATGGGTGTTTTGAGGAGGGAAGCAGTGCTTAGAGATTGAATTCAGCAACTGTATCTATTCAGTACTGCTTTTAAAAGTTAGTGGAAATACTCATTGTTCATAATGAAGAAAAGAGCCAGAACTGCTCTACAATCCAGCCAGAAGCCAGTATCTCATGCTAATAGAGAGAGCAGGAAGGAAGGAGTGAGGAACAAAGGGAAGGAAGGCAATTAAGTGGAAGAAAGAGTGAGATGGAAGTTTTCAATGTCTGTAACTCAAGGAGAGTGAAGCCTTCTAGTGGAGCACTCCAAATACTGAGCAGGCATTTAGAACCCTGGTGGCTCCCTTCCCAGAGCAGATGCATTGTCATGTAATACTTCAAACTCAGCACCCAGACTGAATCCTTGAACTAAAGCTGTGATGTCTAAGGAGGAAAAAGCTGTGCATTTTATGTTGGCTAAATCTGGGGACTTTGTGCTCAGCCTGTGCAATCTTCAGGTTACTCTTCTGGGATTGCAGAAATGTCTAACTCAAAACCAGGGCATTTTAAAAGACAAAACCATTGCTAATTAACAGGAACAGGTATGGTTTTTAAGAAATATTTAACTCTTGATTGCCTGAAAGTAATATTCTAAATCTGTTTCTAATTAACCAGTGATAGAAATATAAAATCAGAAAGATGTCTTTGAAATGTGGGTTTATCAGTATTAAATCTAGGACGGGATGCCAAAACTCAGTGGCAAGACACATACCAAGCTGAAAGCTGGCAAATAGTCCTGCTAAAATAGGAATCCAGAGAAGGGAACAGATGAGCTATTTGATGAGCTGTTGAACAACCATTGTTTTAGTTCTTTTTAGTTATTTTACTTATGGCATTTTTATTCCTGAACTTGAAATTATTGATGGTCTGGGAAAATATCTTAGGGCCCAAATTCTAACAACCATAATGTCATTTGTAGGATGGGATCCCTGCTCTGCCCCCTGTTTTGGGGTTTTTTTTAAGCTTTCTCACTATTCTTGACTCTAGAGATATGTTGTGCTGACTTGAGGAATCTTCTGAATTGCTTCCTTTCCACAAACTGTTGCCACATGTATCAGCACTTCGGGAATTCTCCATCCCTTACTGTTGCTACTATTCAAGAAATAACACCTTCATTGCTTCAGGATCTTTTGGAGAGTGAGTGGGTAGACAATGAGAAGGTTAACCAGAAACAGACAGGAGTCAAGTGAGCCCCACAAGAGAGATTAAGGGGCTTTGGTAAACAGTAACTCAGAGCAGGATTGCAGCACATTTTCCAGCCCTAAATCTTACTGTGTCAAATGCTGAAGCAAGATGCCCTGCAGTTGATCCTCTCCTGATAACACTAAGAATGGCACTCTGGTCTTACATAATGTAATCTAAGTATATCTTAAATTAGCCTAAGATCTGCATGCACAAAATACAGACCATTGGCACCAGCTGTGATGCTTCACAGTCTCCCACTCCTTCCTGACTTCACCCAACACTTTCCACAAGGAACAGTGATAATGGTGTAATATTTTGCACCTGAGGCAGTGTTTCTGGCCATCTCTCATGCTAATGACTATAGTAGCAAAGGATTGACTTCAAAGTTGGGAGAGGCCTCCTTTGAAAGTTCAGAAAGCAAAGCTATGCAGCCCAGCAGGTTTCCGCTTCTTCAAAGCCGCTACTAGAATGTCTATCACAGGGCATGAAGGTCACCAGTCTACAACTTCAGCTGTGAAATTTGGAATTAAAAGGCAGACAGAAATCTTGCAGTCAAAAAATCTATTAAGAAGGAATAAAATTTTCCATTTAACTTCAAGATCAGAGCCTGAGATGTAGGTAAAGAAAAAGGCAATGGTTATAGTGTTTTTGTAATAACATCTTCTGATAAAATGCATTCTATTCCATTGCAAGTGCAGTACAAACCTAGTCTGGGAATACTGTCTTTTGTTACCAGCCATGGGCATGAGTCAAAGCCTGAACTTTTTCTCAGATGGACCTTTTGCTGCTTCAGTGGTGGTATCTGACATGCCTGAGTCACACTCATGTTCTCAACTGCTACGTGGCATAGATCTACCAGAAAACATAAATGTGTTATTGGCAGCTCAGCAAATGCCTGGATGAACCCCTGATATTTGTGAACAGAAAGCTCACGGAGCATGGGAAAGACGGTATTGCTAATAGGCTAGAGGATTTCTCTTTCCCAAAGTAAACTTTTTCAGGTTCCTCTTGGAATTAACTGCAACAAGGATGACTATATCAAATAGGCATCAGACAGGACAGCCCAGCACATAGTTTTCCTGGAGTAATTTGTTTTCCTTCCTATAGGAATATTGTGAATGGAAATGTTGCAAAGTACAATGTAATGACGAAAAGGTACTGTCATATGCACCTCCTGTTTAGGAGGCAGCTTTTCACAGCCTATTGATTTTAGTTCTAAAAAGAGTTTGACTGGATATTACATCTATTTGTCATCTTTGGATATCACTAGATATTGAAAAGGTAAATTACTTCACCCTTTAAGATGCGTAAGAGTATTTAAAGAGCACAGAGGTGGCCTCTACCAAGAATTCCTAGGCTTTGCTAATGCATTCTGTTCCAACTGTGAAGGACTATCATTATTTTCTGCCTTAGAAGACAACATCCTTTGTTAATTGAAGCATCATCAATTCTCTGTTTCAAAGACTGTCTGTGTACCTGGTATCAGAATGAAATGCTTTCTGAAAATTATGAGCAACATCAAATAAAACTACTACCACAATCACTAACTGTCTGAAGACCAATCATCATCTGCTGTGATGAAGACATGTCTGTGATACACAGCATAAATGGTGACTGGTACTCTGATATTCATTTGATTCCTACTGCTGAAATTATCATTTCATGTCAGCTTTCATTTTTCATACTCACTGCATACAATAAAAGTCATATAAAGAAGAGCAAGCAACAGTACTTTCTTTCTTGTTAGCACATTTCAATGACTGAATTAGTTGAGCTGTGCCTAGTGGGAATATTGTAGCAACCCATAAGTTCAACTGCTGCACTTGAGTATCAGGTAAATATTTCCCTGATCTACAATTCTGCTTCCGTTCTTAGTCATACATTATTAATTATAAAGAAGGTACAACAAAATGGGTTTGATTATTCTCAGACTAGTTAATGCACATCCTTCAGTAAACATTTTGATAATATACATGCCAGAGTAGAGTATTTTTGTTTACTTTTGCTGGACTATGCCTGCTATCCTGCAAAGAACAGGAAGATCTTGAGATCTTATGAAAATTATAATTTGTTCCACTATTGAGCTGATGTGTTCTTATCTAACAGACAGATTACAACAGCACTGGTCTTTTTGACATTACTACTGGAATGTGGTTTTTTTCTTTTTTTCTTTTTATTTTTCCCCAAGCAGTCCAATTTTCAACATATCCCATTCCTCTAATCACCTTAATAGAGTCAAAGGACATAACCAGCAGGTCAGAATGTAGCTTGAATCTTTGCTCTTCTCTGTTTAAGCTGCTTTTACCACCACTACCCTGTTTCAGACCCTACTTCCCTGCAGCTCACGAATGTAAAAAAAGCATAAAAAGGAAAGAACACATGACAAGACTGTTCCTCAGCCCTCTTGGGATTTTCCTCCATTTCTTTTTCTCTAGTTCTCAAGTGCTTTGTTCTATTATTTTTGATGTGGGTAATAGAAATTGGAGCCTTAATATGAAAGCAAAAGATAAGGATGTTTGGGTTAAAGCACATGCTGAAAAGCAGAGCTGAAGGCAAAGCAGAGAAGCAAGCTGAAGTGTGCTGTATTTCGTTAGTTTCTGCCCTTTACATGCTTATGTTTACGTCTAGCTTTGAAACCAAGGTAGAAAGTCACAGTCTTGTTGAGATTAAGACACTATGTTCCACTTCACAATATGTGTATTTCACAGAAGGAAATTTGCAGTCCTTTCACTGAAGATAAGTTACTGTGTTAGGATCCCCTGTGAAATGTGTAATAATATTGTAAAAAAAAAAGGCAGATGATTTTTATGTCAGTGCTTGAACATTTTGACACATTCCCTGACTCAGGCTACAGTCCCTTCTGTTTTTCTCTTTCCAAGCAAATCTGATATTTTTTCATAGAATGGTTTGGGTTGGAAGGGGAACTTAAAGACCATCTAGTTCCAGCTGCCCTGCCATGGGCAGGGACACCTCCCACTAGACCAGGTTGCTCACAGCCCCATCCAAGTTGGCCTTGAACACCTCCAGGGATGAGGCATCCACAACTTCTATGGGCAACGTGTTCCAGCGCCTCACTACCCTCACAGTGAAGAACATCTTCCTAATCTAAATCTACCCTGCCTTAGCTTAAAAACATTAGCCCTCATCCTATTGCTACACACCCTTGTAAACAGTCCCTCCCCACCTTTCCTGTAGGCCCCTTCAGTTACTGGAAGGTCGCTGTCAGGTCTCCCTGGAGCCTGCTCTTCTTCAGGCTGAACAAACCTAGCTCTCTCAGCCTGTCCTTGCAGAAGAGGTGCTCTAGCCCTCTGATAATTTTTATGTGGCCCTCCTCTGGACTTGCTTCAACAGGTCGATGTCTTTCTTGTGTTGGGGATGCCAAAGCTGACCACAGTACTTCAGGTGTGGTCTCACAAGAGCAGAGTGGCAGTATCACACCTCTTTTGACCTGCTGGCCAGGTCTCCCATTTCCTTCTGAAGAGGATCCACATCTTCCTATTCCTTCTTTTGTTGCCAATGTACCTGTAAAAGCTCTTCTTGTTACCCTTGATGTCCCTATTTGAATTTGAATCTATCTGGACCTTAGCTTTCCTGACCTGATCCCTAACTGCTTGGACAACTTCTTTACATTTCTCTTGGGTTACCTGTCGCTGTTTTCACCCTCAGTGTAGGCCTCCTGGTAATCTTGCCTGCCTTCTTCTTTGTTGGGATGCATTGCTCTTGGGCATGGAGGAAGTGATCCCTGAATACTGATCAGCTTTCTTAGGTCCCTTTCCCCTCCAGGGCTTTATCCCATGCTACCCTACCAAGCAGGTCCATGAAGATTTCAGAGTCTGCTCTCCTGAAGTCCATGCTAGTGAGCTTGCTGTACACCCTCCTTGTTGTCCTAAGAATCTTGAATTTGACTGTTTCATGGTCACTGCAGCCAAGGTTGCCCTTGAACTTCACATTGCCCACCAGCCCTTCCTTATTAGTGAGAACAAGGTCTAGGAGAGCAACTTGCCTCATTGGCTCCTCTACAACTTGCAGGAGGAAATTATTTTAAATACAATCCAGGAACCTCCTGGATTGCTGATGTCCTGCTGTGATGTCCCTCCAACATATATCATGGTATTTGAAAACCCCTCTGAGGACCAGGGCTTGTGAATGTGAAACTGCTCCTATATGTCTATAGAAGGCCTCATCTGCATAGCCTTCCTGTTCCAGCGGCCTTTAGCAGACCCCCACTATGATATCACCCACCCCTGCCATCCCTTTAACCTTTACCCATAAACTCTTTGTCAGCTCCTCATCATTCTCCATATGGAGGTCCATGGGCTCCAGCTGATCATTCATGTAGAGGACAAAACTCCCTCTTCTTCTTCGCTTCCTGTTTTTCCTAAAGAGTTTATATCCATCCATTCCCATGCTTGAGTTATAGGACCCATGCCAGCACCTCTGGGCTGATCATAGCCCTGATATCATATGCTGATATCATAGTCCTGTGGGTGTGCACATGATTCCAACTCCTCCTGTTTTTAACCCATTCTGTGTGCATTTGTGTAGACACGTTTAAGTTGGGCCCCAAATTTCTTCCATGTACAACTAGAGCTGCTTAGCCATTTATGAGTCATAGGTAAGGATATCTGTGGTTAAAAAAAACCACAATACACCTCTCTCCACATGCATTACAGCTTTCCAAGACACCTTGTTGGCATTTACCATTGTCTTGGTTTAGAAGACAGGGGAAAAC
>NW_009722720.1:0-486 GCF_000703405.1 Apaloderma vittatum
CAAAGTTGTGGCTGCCAAAATTGTCTTGTGCAAGCAATATATAGCCAGGAGGACCAGGCGGGATTTATTTATTTTTATTGCATTAGTGTCTTTTGAGAAAGCTGGAGAAAACCTCTCCCATCTAGGTGAGGGTTTGAAGCAGGCATCAACTTTCTTTTTACCCCTCATGTAGCTCTGACCCACACCTTGGTCCTACTGGGCTGACAGTCCCCAGTCAGCTGGGTGGTACAGGTCTGGGAGAAATTACTGCCAGCCAGACCAGGGTTTTAAGCCTTGAACTCCCCAAAGCAGGCTCTGAGATTGGCTTAAGCCAGGTCCCTAAAAATAAATGTTGCAAAATCAATGACTGATTTTCCAAAACTAACCCAGAGGCCAGCAGATTGTATTCTGGTTTGTACCGCCACAAACCCCCTGCATGGATGTAAAGGAGAATGGCTTTTCTCGGTATCGAGTTTTGCATCTCTGATGAGCAGGTGGCTTTGCCAA
>NW_009722721.1:0-657 GCF_000703405.1 Apaloderma vittatum
CTCCAGGCAGCCTTCGAGGGAAGCTCCGGGAGCCGAATCCACCCAGACATGCCAGGAGCCAGCTGCGGCTCAGACAGACACCTCATTAGAGATAAGACCCGAGCCTGGCTGCAGATCTCTTCCCGGCATCTATTAGCACCGAGCTTTTTTTCCACCCCCCTGGCGTTTCAGGCAGCCAATAAACCGTCAAATTACCCCAACTGGCGCTTGTACCCAGCGGCAGGGGGGCTGGCGGTACGGCACCCCGCGCCCACCCACCCCACCGAGATGGCATCTCTGGGCCAAAGCGTTCTGGGTGATCTCTCTGAGCTTCCAGCCCCCCTTTCCAATTTCTCCTCCCCCTCTCCTCTCCGGGGGGATGTGGGCAGCAAGG
Organism: Apaloderma vittatum; assembly: GCF_000703405.1. Lineage (NCBI taxonomy): Eukaryota > Metazoa > Chordata > Aves > Trogoniformes > Trogonidae > Apaloderma > Apaloderma vittatum. The sequence continues at coordinate 374 of NW_009722721.1, forward strand.
CGCTCCCCTCGCCCGTCAGCTCAACCTGGTCCCCAGGAGTCTGTGAGGGCTCCAAGGAGCCTGGCTCGATAAATCTGCCTTGTTCTCAGGGCTTTATCTCTGTCAGGGCAGGCAGCTCTGATCGCTCCCTTTGTTCCCCGTGTGGGCTGTGGAGAGGAGGAGGAAAGGAGCTGAGCGGTTACAGCTCTTGCGGGGCCCAAAGCGTCCGAGTGTGACGGTGCCTGTGACGCCAGATCACCTGCCGAGCAGCGGCTCCGGCACCCACGGGGGGTCAACCCCACACC
>NW_009722721.1:688-3424 GCF_000703405.1 Apaloderma vittatum
AAATCCAGAAGGTGGCCATGATCCCCTTCATCCTCTGCCCTTCCACCCTGCTCTGGTCTCGGGGCTGAAGCGAGGCTTTGCTAGGCAGGGTGCTAATAGCTTAAAAAATATACAATTATTTATTAGCTAGAAGAGATTACTTGCTATCATTCTGACAAGATAACTTGGCTTTAAAGCTCTCCTGGGCGCAACACTCGCTGCCCCACTGCAGCTGTTCCACCCACCAGCACATTTCAGGTGCCCGTACAGACATTTGCTCCTTAAAGACCACCCCAACCATGTTTTGTGGTTGTGAGAAATAATCAGGGGGCATCCCAGTCAAAAGGAAGCCCAGTTGTGGCCGTGCCCATGTTGAAGGGACATTCCCCACCCTGGTGATGTTGTACCCAGTGTCAGAGACCTCACCAGAAGCCTGGAGCAAGGCTCCGGAGCAGGTCCTGCCTGGGAGCCGTATCCAGAGGACCTGGGGCGGGAGGGAAGGCAACACAGGCAAGGTTTCTGCCTGTGAAGGACTCTGCAGGAAATGTCCAAACGTCTTTGTTCCCAACCCCCGCGCCAGCAGCCTGTGGCTCCTATTTGGCCACATATTTATTGTGAAGAGTGCTTGTGTGATACCCACGTCAAATAAAGACCCAGTCCCAGAAATCTTCTCACGTCCTGATACTTCCCTTTGCTCCCGAGGCAGTAGCAATGCCCCAGGACCCTCCCGGGGTCCAGGTCCATGGTTGGGTTCCTCTCCCATTTCTAGGGGCATGGTTCTGCAGCTGAGCAGAGTTGGATTAACGCAGCACAAAACCGTTCAACCTTCCTGGTCCCTCCTGGGATGAGCACAGCTCTCACCCTGGGTAAGAATGATGCTTCTTTTCCTCCCCTGTGACTCAGTCCTGTCTCTCATCCCCACTCTCAAGCTTCAGTTCCCCGTGGCCGCTGAGGCAACACCCAGGACCACATCCCTACAGCCTGGGTGGCAGCAGGACCCGCGGCCCCTTCCCTGGGCACGCTGACACAGGTGACAGTGCCAGCTCCAGCCTCGGGCCAGTCGCATCTGCCTGGTGCTTGAAACGGGGACCAGACCTCCGGGGTCCCTTCGCAGCCTGGCAGGTCTCCACCAGTTTCACATCCTCCAAAACTGCTTCACGGCTGATGCTGAGCACCTGTCCCAGACTGGAGACTCTCCGAGAGCAGCTGTGGTTTTGGCAGAGGCTCTCCTGGGAGGGTCCTGCTCATCCCCAGAACACCAAGCCCATGGACTTGCAGCAGCGCGGGCCTGAAACAAAACCTGTTCACCCCCAGGCATGGCGCTGACTGACAGATCCCGTTCCCCACTGCCAAACCTCAATCCTCCTCCAGCCGAGAGCCTGACCTCCAGCTCCCATGCTCTGACAGGGTCCGGAACTCTCTGCCTCCTCGGTGGTGTCTAACGAGGTAATTTGAGGATTACAGTGAGGGACAGGATCCAGCTGGCAGAGAACAGCCGGAGCTTGTGCTCAGGGGAGCCCGAGAACACCAGGGGAGCCTGAAATAGCCCGGGAGATCCTGGGGAAACGGGCAACGCAAGAGCAGCGCAGATGGTCTGCAGAGACTGAGAAGACTCAGCAGTGCCACGGCCACCCTGAGAGCACCTGAGAAAGCCATGAGCAAAAGAAGTCATGAGAATCCAAGAAAGTTTAGGAACTGGAGGGAAAATACCTCCAGGGAGACCCCAGGGGAGCTCAAGTGGTGCTAAGAGAGGCCCTGAGAGACCAAATGAATCCAAGAGAGCCCTAAAGGGCTGAACCAAGGGGGCCTGGAACAGCCAGGAAAGCGCAGAGGAACCCAGGAAGGCAAGAAGTCAAAAACCCCTGGCAAAGCCAAGAAAGACAAGGTGAGGATGTTGCTACAGAGGCTGAAATCAGCTCTGCAGCATCCTGCATGAGAGGAAGCAGCAGAGCGCAGCCGGGCTGGGTGAGGAGGGAGGTGGGGATGTGCTGAAGTGACCACCAAAGCCCCAGGACCAGCCCAGCCCTTCGACTGCTACTCCCCTGGGGAGAGCCCTGTTGGCACCCCAGAACAGAGCGCTTTGGCGAGAGGGTGGCAAGGGCGCTGCCCGCGGGCACAGCCCTGATTGTTCGGGTCTCCCCTCCAACAGTGAAAGCTAAGTCAAGCGTGTCTTACAGTGTACGAGCTCCTCCTCTGGGGAACACTGCTGAGAGAGCCTGTGAGGGCTGAGGGACACTGAAACCCTGGAGGGGCCCAAGAGAGCCCAAATCCCACCGAGATAACCCCAGAGAGCTCAGAGGGACGCAAGAGAGACCAGCCAGAAAAGCAAGTCACCAAGAGCGCCCCAGAGATCCAGTGGGACAACGAGGGAGCCCAGGATGAGCAGAAGAGCTGGGAGGCAGCCAGGTCAGAACTCCAGGTGAGCAGCACTGTGCAGCCTTTCGCTGCCGCGGAGCTCCCCTAATGTGCCGCGAGCTGTTCTGTGCCTCTGCAAAGCTCAGCTCAGCCGCCGGCGCCGGCTCTGCCGGAGCTCAAAGCTCTGAAGACCCATCAGCAGCTCTAACCACCTGCAAGACTCTCCCACCGAGACGCTTGCAAACTCTTCTCGACTACTCAAAACCCTCCAAGCCCATCACAAAGCTGCACAAAACCACTCTGATGGGCCTGACACCTCCTCCGAGCAGAGGCAAGCCAGCTTGGAGCGCTCCAGACAGGTCCACGGCCCCTTCTCTGTATTTGCTCTCGGCAGCCGGCACC
>NW_009722721.1:3541-10901 GCF_000703405.1 Apaloderma vittatum
CAGGAGGGATCCCAGAGTAACACATCCCGTCACCCAAGGCGGGACAGACCGTGGGCTGACAGCACAGCCCGAGCGCTGAGAAGGGAGGAAACAGGAAGGAAAGGTTATTACCGCAAGTGCGGGACGTGGCCGCGCCTTAGGGGGTCTTTCCCTTTCCACCTCAGCATCTTCCTCATCGCTGTTGTCAGCAGGGTTCGGTTTTCTGAAAGGTCAGGGCAGCTGGGGCGCAGCAGCAGGGGCGCACAGCTCTCCCCAGGCGGCTCCACGGGGCCCGGGGACCCCACGCAGGCACCGAGGGCAACGGCTGCCTGGGGCTGGGGACACTCAGAGCTTCCTGCTGCCACCGGGCAGGGAGCACGCGGCAGGGCATCCCTGCAACAGCCCGGGGAAAGCGTTTCACCGCTTACCCTTTCCAAACCACGACTTCCAAATAAGTCTGCCTCCTGCCCGAGCACAACTTTGTGCTACAGCCTCCCGGGAAAACAGGACCAAGCACGTTTTTTTCTTAGAACAAAATAGTGACAAGACATTCAAACCTTCCAGGCAGATTCTTCTAACTGCAGGAAAAAGATTCTGGCTCAGAGTAACAAGAGGCCACAAGAATTCTTAAAGGAAAACAGCTTGCAGAGAGAAGCGTCATTAAACACCTATAGTACAGAAGGGGTTATGAAAACATTACCCCCTCAGGTTGATTAAAAATTTAATCTTCCCTACAGCAATTTCATAGCTTCATTTCTGTAAAGTTCTGCAGCAGCCCAAAAGGAACATATAATGGTGCAAGATCATGGCTTTAAACATCTGCATTTTCACTTGCAGAAAGCACAGCCAACCTCAGATCTGCCACCCAGAAGCATCATCCCACCGCGCATGGGGAGAGGAAAGTCACAAACACGGACAGAGCGGTTATTACAACAGGATTTTATTAAATATTTAAATATTAAATAAAAAGTTTAAAATCGTAAAAACACTGCATGCTTAGAAAACACCAACTGATGCATCAACTTATCATAAAACATGTTTCCTTGCATTTTCTCAGTTTTTGAAGCTGCAGTTCAGGCCACAGGTAGATTTGCTGTCAGGCGGGGAATGCCAAACCGCTGAGCTCGTGCGCTTGAAGTACCGAGGCTTGCTCTTGCCAAAAATATCCTCCAGCTTTGGGCTTCGAATTAGCCCGAAGATTTGGTCAACATTCACTGGGTGGTAGTATTGGTATATGATGGCCTGATGGAGCTGAGACCCTGTGGAGACAGAGACCCTGTGGAGACAACCACACCAGAGAACCAGACCCAAAAATCAGTTTTCAGCGCTGCTCGAGTGCCCTTTCCCTCGGAGCCTGCGGGACAGTTACTCTTCTCCCACACCTGAAAAACTGCCACCTGTCCCCTGAGCACGACCAACAGTTTTCCTGCTCACTACAGAGCTCTGAACACCCCACTCCCATCTTCAGGTTGCCAGCAGCGCTTGGCTTAATTCCTCAGCACATGAGCCATGTCCCAAACCCACCAAGCCCCCACCCTCAGATCCAGACACACGCCCGGAGGACTCCGTTTTAACCTCAACACAGCAGCACCCGCAGGGAAGCGGCTCCAGCCCCGGCCCCGCACGGAGCCAGCGCCGCTGAAGCGCCACGAGCTCCTGGGTTGCGCTTTGGGGACACTGAGGTTGCACCAAGTGAACCTGGAAAGCTCCAGCTTCCCAGGGAAGGAATTAAAGGAAAGAGAACGAAACCTGGCACCTACCATCAGCCCAGGCAGGGACAGGCTTCCGAGGATCATTCTCGTCATCTGTGGAGTCATCGCTGTTCAGATCCATCCCGTAGTTATTGCTGCTTAACTTTATGTCCTTCGGGGGCCCTAAGCAGGGCAGGGAGACAGATCCCTGAAACCAGAGGCAACCTCGATTAGAGCAGGAGGCAAACCTTCGAGCCTGCCAGCACAGCTTGCCTTGCAGGGGCAGGCTGGCCCCCACCCCCAGGCACCCGCCGGCCACCAGGCCCGGGCACCTCGGAGCTCTGGCACCAGTAGGACAAGCGGACCGTGCCAAGGCCCCAGCCCAGGTCCCCCGGGAAGACTCTGCCAAGGTATTTCAGCAGAAGCCTCACACTGAACACAAGCCATCCGTTAGGTGGGGAGCTCCCGCTGCCACACGCTGGGCCAGGAACTTCCCTGAAAAAAAAAAACAAGAGAACCTTCCTAGAGCAGACGCACCATTCACACTCGTTTTCCTCCCTAGTTCAAAACCCGGGGGAGCCAAAAGGTCACCCGCCTGCGTAGGGGAAGCCTTTGATCCACACGCTAAGCGAACACCTCTAATGCTCCTACCTGATGGGTAGCTTGGGTCGAGATTTTCAGTAAAACCCCAAACTGCTCAAATCCTTTTGCCTTTTTCCTTTGACTGAACTTTGCTTTGAAATCCCAGCCTAATGAAAGCCAAGCCACGGCACGGGACCGCGCTGAAGCTCCCGAGCTGCCAGAAGAGCTGCCAGCACCCATCTCCATCCCACACTGGAACCCGCAGGGCAGAACAGCGCTGGCCAAAGCTAACAGATACCTCCTGGCTTCGTGGTGAGGAGCAGGGATGACTAGAAGACCTGACAGCCTGTCCTGGTTTTGGCTGGGACGGAGTTAATTTTCTTGCTGGCAGCTGGCACAGCGCTGTGGTTTGGATTTAGGATGAGAATCACGTTGAAAACACACCGACAGTTTGAGTGCAGATGCCGCGTAGCGAAAACTAAGTCAAAGGCTCCTCAGCTTCTTGTCCTGCCCTGCCAGCGGAGGCTGCGTGGGTAACAAGGAGCCAAGAGGGGACACGGCAAGGACAACTGACCCCAAGAGCTCTCCATACCATGGGACATCCAGTATATGAACTGGGAGGAAATGGCCTGGAGGGGCCGAGTGCTGCTCGGGCTCAGTCAGCAGGTGGTGAGCAATTCCACTGCGCATCACTCCTTTTCTCGGGGCTTAGTTCTCTCTTTTTGTTATCTTCCTTTTAATTATTACTGTAATAACTATATTTTATTTTAGTTCAGTTATTGAACTGTTCTTATCTCAGCCCACAAGTTTCGCTTTTTTTTTTTCCCTTCCCAATTCTCTTCCCCATCCCACTGCGGGGGAGGAGGGAGCGAGTGGTGCTCGGTTGCTGGTTGGGATTAAACCCAAGCTGCACGTAGCACAGAATGCAGCAGCACATACACACACACCCGTACTGATTAAAAAATTATCACTGCGCTAACGACTCAATAACTGCTTTTAACCCTTTTCCCCACACGTTTTCTGCCGAAGAGCCTTAGGAGGATGTACCAGGTATGCTGAAGTGGCTTTTGCACACACGGCTCCACCACTCAAACCCTCCCACACGTCTCGCAGCAGATCTGGTTTTCGTTCTCCAAGAGCTCTGACATGACTCACGGTGTGGAGAAGCTGAGGGGGGCACAGAGGAGTCCGGCAGCCCCAAGACAAGAGACTGGAGCAGCTTTTTCCCTTCCCCAGGTCTCAGCAGCTCCACAGAGCCCCCTGGGCCCTGATGACCCCCCTGCGGCTGCCAGCTCTGCCGGAGAAAAACACTTCTCCCCACGTTCTGCGGGTGCAGAGCTCCCAGCCAAGGACCAGGACAGACATCCTCGGCGCAGGTGCCTGTAAAACCCCGGGAGCCTCCAGCCAAGGATTTTGTTTCCTGCTCCACCATCGATGGAAAACCAACCTGCGGGCTGGCTCCAGTCACACACTCGGGACTCGACGTCACGGCTTTGCTGAGCCATGTGCCAGAGGCGGGCGTCGATGCTTCCGGCTGCGCGATTTCTCCCTCTACTCCCGGCTGCTGCAGGAGCTCCTGCAGACCATCTTCCTCCTGTTAAGCAGCAAGAATTAAGTCATTCTTCATTCATGTTCACCCAGGCAAAACAAGCAGACTATCTCTGGAACTCAGCCATATTTTCCAGGGCCCTTACAAAAAAAAAAAAAAAAAAATCATGAGTCCCTCCGAGTCATCTTCTGCACAAAAAAAAAAAAATAAAATACAAACCCAGGACTCAAAGACAAAGCAATTCCTGCCTTTGCTGCAGATGAACAAGGTCTCCAGAGCCCACGCTCATTTTTACCTCTTTGAGCCAGGGACTAGAAGCCACGGCAATGGATTCTGGTTGATTGGCGCTCTTCTCCTGCCCAGGCAGCTGGTGCAGCTCTTTTGGTTTCTCTTCCTCCTAATAAAGAGAAAATAATTTCACTGCTCAAGCTCCTTTTCAACCCAAACTGCTTTTCCAGGAGTTTTTTTCTCCCATAGTACTCAGCAGGGGAGAACCAACAGGAGGGTGAGAGCTGCAGGAGCTTTGAATTATACTCAACTTCTCTCTTATCAGAGGAGCTTTGCTCTGGCTCGCCCCAGCCCAGTTGCTGGCAACACATGAAGAATTTAGACCTTCATTAAAATTATATAGCACAAACAGGAGTTTGAATGTCATGGACCTAGTGAGTGGGAATAGCAAGAGCAAATACAGGAGGAGGAATTTATCCTTAAGCATTTGGGGAGTTGATTTTTCACTAATGAAGAAGGCAGAAGAAAGAGTGATGTTAAGAGCAGAGAGTGGAAAGAAAACGCTACTGTGATATTTTGAGACAAGCAGCTTTGACTTTAAGCCATAACATTCTTTGTGTAAGTGCAGATGAAGTTACACGAAGCCATATGATACCTGAAGTTTGTTGTGGGGATCACATCCTCCAAATACAGCGAGTGAGTGTAGTAGGAAGAAAAATAAAAATCTCTTACTAATTTCCATATTCATTTAAGTATCAGTGACTGCCATTTGGAGGTGTTCTTCAAAGCGCCATTGTATGGCTGTCATCTACCGTGTGACGGGGCTGAGGAGGCTCACCTGCTAACAAGAAAACAGTCAACCCCAACCTTATCACCAACAGAGCCGGCTTATTCTTGCACAAGCCCCAGCTCCTTACAATAACACGTTTGTCTTGTCATCCCTTTTATTGTATTTGTTCCCCCGAATCAGGTAATAGCAAATGTTAAAACCTTAAGCAGTAACACAGCACTTGGAAAACAAGATCTTAAAATAAGTCTGTGTATCCTGTGCCTCGCTAGGTTACAACAGAGAAGCTGTTCCAAGAGCACTCAACTCCCCACCTTTATGTTTTTTTCGGTAAACGCTGCTGACTTCAGCTGTGGTTGGGGGGGCTTCTCTTTCCATCGCTGTTTGTGATCCCTGGGGAGAAAAATACCTCTAATTTAGCTGTAGAGGAAACACGTCCAACTGCCGACTCCCAACTTTCTTAGCGCATCTCCCTTCAGGACCCGCAAGCTCCGGGACAGCCTGACAAGCCGCTCTCCCAGTTTCAGCAATACTATTTAGATCCAGTGCTGCACAGCGCCTGCAGCCAAGCCCCCTCCTCCAGGACAACCGAGCCAATACCTCTCCTTCATTTGTTCCACCTGTTGCTGCTCTACAAGTCTTTTCAGTTCCAAGACTCTCTTTCCTCCTTTTTCCTTCACTTCATCCTCTCTCCTTTTCTGCAGTGGTTCTTGCGGCTCAAATTCATCTTCCTCCTGAAGAAGAAAACCCTTGTAACCCTCCAGCTCAAGCGGGGAAAGATGGGGAGGATATGAAGCGAATGCCTTGAGACAACCTGTGCTAGTTCTGCCTCATTCTTCCCTTCCATGGCCTGCCCACCAGCTCGCTTCTGCGCCTGCAGGTACCCCACGTTCAAACCCAGCATCTCCAGACAGAAATCCTGCAGCACAGACCTGAAAACCTCTGCAGCAGGAGAGGCAGTAACTTCTCCCTGTCCCACCCAGTGCACAGGGCCCCCGCTGCTCCTTTCCCTTCCTACCTGCAGGAGGGATCCAGAGTCGCTCTTACCACCCTTGGCGCTTTCTGCTTCCGTGCATCAGCTTCCCTCTGCTTCTTCGAGAGTTTCTTCTTGCTCCGCTCCTCTGCCACCTTCTCTTCCCGCGCTTGTGAGAGGCGTGCCTGGGAAAGCCACACGTGCCTGCTCCACCACCCCCGAGGACAGACCTCAGGGCCTGGCCCAGACAGAGCGTGGGGACCGATTCTGAAGTCCTAGGGAGGCTGAGAACCCAACACTTGGCGAGCGGCACACGTGTGCTGGGTTTGGTGCCAGCCTCGTGCAGCACACCCCTCCCCGACTCCAGGCCACGTGAAGAGACATCCATTGCTCAGAGCGACAGAAGAAAGAAGCACAGAGACTGTTGCACAACCCCAAAACACACACCTCCACCCGGTAAGTGATCCTGGTCTAGTCGAGAGGTGGTGTCCCTGCCCGTGACAGGGAGGTTGGACAAGATGATCTCTAAGGTCCCTTCCAGCCTAGGCCAGTCTAGGATTCTGTGAGTCAATGCAGAACAAGGGGTTGAGCACCTGGTTTCTACCTCATCTGTGATGCTGCTGCCGGCTAACTGAGCCACAGAGTGGGAGGTGGAAGCTGCCCAAGCCCCAGAAACACGTGCCCAGCAGCAGACTAGCCAGGGCTGGGTGTACTTTTGGCCACTCAGGTTTTGGAAGAAGCTGAAAGGAGCATAATTGCTTTGCTTTCTAATGCTGACCCTTTCCAAAGCTGACCCTAGTCCACCTCCCAAAACTGACCAACCATCCTTCTCCCAGAGGCTGCAGGTGAGGCACAGTCTCCCTCAGTCCCACAGAGCCCGCGCAGTTGCGCGGAAGCGGCAATGCTGCCTGCACGCAGCCACCGACAGCCCGTCCCAGCACGCTCTTCATCTTCCACCTGTCCTCAGAAGAGGCCCAGACAAGGCTTTAACACACAAACATGACAAATACACACACAGCCAAGTCTACAAGTCACATGCAACCCATGCATGCTCGCTCTTATTCCCACCACATCCTTGCAGCCTCCTGCAAGCTCCGCGGCTTCGCCGTCTGTTGCATTTTGTGTGAACGGCTCGCTCTGAGCAGGGCTGTCTCATCAGCAGGGCCTGTTCACAGCACAGCCGAGGGATGCTGCCGCATTCCTTGAACGCAGAGCACCATAAACACCGCGTGTCAGAACACGAATGTTTGGAGATGCTGTGGAGCTATGGAGAACAATAGCCTCCTCTTGTTAGAGACAGGATTTCACCGTGTGATGCAGACTTACCCACCACCTGATTAGTCACCATCAGCAGCAACCCTGTGCTTGCACGTACCGTGCCAGGGGCCTGTTTGCACTCCTCCAGCTCACCGAGATCATGCCACTGTGATAAGTGGTGCAAAGCGTGGTCACCTTCTTACCTTCTCATCGTTCTGCAAAATCTTCTGCTCCACCCGCTTTTTCTTCTCTTCTTCCATTTGCTCCACCCGCTCCCGAGCCTGCAGTGCCTTCCTCCGACGCTCCTACCTTCT
>NW_009722721.1:10932-13216 GCF_000703405.1 Apaloderma vittatum
AGGGTGGGTGCAAGAGGGGCTCGTTAGCTTTGTCTGCTCCGGCAGAGAGGGGGACAGGGGAACAGGGACTTGCCACAGCAGTTGGGGGAGACAGTCCTTTTAAGCTCAACTTGCTTTGGTTGAGCTCAGTCTCAGCTCAGTTCCGGATTCAGCTGGGACATGAGCAAGTACTTTGCACCAGCGAGGTTCTCACTGCCATGAGACGCGGCCCACAGGGCTGGGGGTGCCCGGCAGCACCCCGTGCCAAGCGCTCCTCCCTGGCAGGAGGCACAGAGCGCTGCAGTTCTGTGCTGAGCCGGGGAAGAAGCGGCAGGTTGGGACCCAACTCACTGCTTCATCTCCGCCTGGCGCCGCTTCCTCTCCTCCTCCACTTTCTTTCTCCTCTGCTCCTCAGCCTCCTGCTTCTTCCTGAGGCTTTCCAGTCTCTGCCGCTCCTTCTCCTGAAGGGAGATGAGTTCAGACTCCATCAATTGCTGGGGCCTGTTTCTCCCCTCAGGCTGCCGGCGCACAGGCAGCCCCAGGCTGGGCCCCCGCCGAACAAAGCCGTCCCTGTCAGAGCCCTTCACCCACACACTGGGATGGGAAGTGAATAGCAGGGAAGGAGCAACGGGTTTGGCGACAGTGCTTACTCAACTCGTAAGAGTAGAAGAGTCACAGGTAAAGGAGGGAAACACCTCAGTCCTTCAGATGTAGAGAACCCGTTTAGGTGAGGAACAGCACACTCCTGTGGCAAGTGCTCCCTGCCTGGGACAGCGCTGCCTACCCAGCAGCTGGGAGGGCAGGGGAGAAGGAGAACACAACTTGTCTTGCTCTGGGGCCACAAAGTTCCCCAGCAGTTCCCAGCCCCTGCAGAGCACACCCGTGGAGACCCTGACACCTCACCACCCGTGGGGCCAGCGCGCTTATTTGGAGAGAGCTGCGTGGATGCCAGTGCCCCAGGAAAGAGCTGCCAGTGCCCAAGAGGCAAGAAGCACGGCCATGATCATCTCCCAGTCCCCACGGTTAAGGGTGTCGTTACTTACAACAAAGTCTCCCTGTAGAGAAGAGACATTTAAGAATTATTAAGGGCTTGGAAGTAACACCAGAATCCTCCTTCACAGCACATCATCAATACCCACTGCAAAGAGAGAAGCTTCCCATTGCCCTATGGCCCAGCAGCCGCAGAATATAAAACATTTTTGCTGATACAGATAGAGCAGCTGAGATTTCTCCGCATCTGGGGAAGGTTTGAGGATTGGTGCCAAGGCCCCCTGGCCAGTAACAGTGTGTGGGGACAGGCAATGCGAGGCACCACCACCCAGCATCCCTGCCCTGGGGAGGCTGAAGGGGAATTGTGAGACCAGTTTGCCGCACGGATCTGTGGCAGCAGACAGAATGGGGAACACATTTACACTTTTCTAAGCAAATGGCCCCTCCTGCCACTCCCCTGACTTGATCTCCTCCTCCAGCCCTGTGAGGAAAGGTGGGACTTGGACACACCTTGACGTCCGGCCGGGTGGGAGTACTGCATTTGATGAAATTCTTTATGACACCCCCACGTCCCGTGGGCCCCGGGCTCGTGAGCAGCTGGTTTCGCTGCACAGCCTGCAGGAAGTTTTTCAACGGTTTCACAACCTGAGAGGAGATGCAGGGAAATCAGTCATTGTCAGGGGGGAAATACAGGGAGGCAAAGGCCCAGGACACCCGCTCACCTTGCTGGCAGACAAAGAAGAAGCTGGAGTCTGGTTTGCTGAATTCTTGGGCTTCTCGTCCAAAGGGGAAGGGGTCTGGTCCCCTGGTTGTGCCATGTTCCATATAGCGCCCACCGCTTGCTTACAGCTTCTGGTCCTGGTGGCATTAGCAAGAGGCACATTAGGTGACTGTGGTGTGGGGCGGTCACAATCCACCCTCTGCTGCTTGCTGCGGCCAGAGGAGAGGGCTCTCCCACGAGCTCCAAGGCAGCACACCCTGTCCACCCGAAATGAGGGCAGGAACGAACGGCTCGGCACAGCTCGGGCAGGCTCCGCAGCAGCAACTGCAGCATCGCCCTCACTCTCTGCTCTGAGTCCCAGCGAGTTCCATCTGGCGTCAACAGCACAAGACACACAGCCCCGGGGTGCCTGAGTGAGCGCAGCGCACCGGCACGGCTTCACCTGCTTTATAAATACGTTGGCTGTTCACAGATTTACCTGTGCTGAAAGCGATTTCACTTGTGTCCCCTAATTGCAGGGAAAACCAGGGGGGGCTGCACAGCCAGGGCCCAATCCAGCAGCAGCCCCGAGGAGGCTGCAGGTCCTGCCCCACC
>NW_009722721.1:13243-20224 GCF_000703405.1 Apaloderma vittatum
GCAGAGGCTACCATCACCGCCCTTCCCACCCACCACCCGCAGCAAATTCACCTCAGTAAAACCAGGGCAGGAGACCAAAAGCAGCTGAAATCACACGTGAAACACCAGTAAGAGAAGCAGTGAGGGAACAAGCCATGTATTCCAGACACTTGCACAAGATAAAAATAAACAAGTCAGTCACTCGTGCTGCCCTCTGAAATTAGCCTCAGCCTACTCCTTCAGGAGCTGCTCAGAGCCACCCCTGAGCTGTGAGGTAACTGTGCTACTTTAGTCACTTTTCCTGGTTTGTGCATGAACTCAGGTGTCTGCTCCCCGAGCCAGAGCTGCATCCCAGACCCAAACAAGGCTCGAGAAGTCACAAGAAACTCTCAGCAGACAAGATTTGACCAAAGAAGATGTTAAAACTCCACTGGAAGTGCAGAGGGAAGGCAGAGAAATGAACACCTGGAGCTTTTTAAAACACATTAAAGGGCCATGCCCAAGTCCTTCCAACCCACTGGCTCACTCCTCCTTCGTGCAAATGTCTCGTACCAGATGCGTGAAGGGTTCTCCCGGGCCTTGGCACAGTGGGGTTGCTCCTGGTTCTCGTTCTGGGGCTTGTTGTTCGGGTTCACACGACTTCCTGCGAAGAAACCCGCAGTCGGTGCCATGTGGGAGGCACCCTGTGGGCTCCAGCCCCTGTCCCCGGCTCTCGTGTGCTCAGAGGTCTGCAGCTCCTCACCAGAGAGCCCAGAAGCCCGGGGGGCTACCTGGCATGTTGGTGTTGTGCAGGAACACCAGAAAGCAGAGGGCAGCTTCCAGCCCACCAGGCCCTGCAGGGCACAACAACAGCCCAAACGTGCCCCTTGCCCGGTTCAGGGGCATGGTACATAAACAGTACCCGTAAATCCTCACATCATGGAAACCCAGAGGGAAGGGATGCCAAGGAGTTTTAACAGAATGTTATGCTGTGTGCAAGATCCCAGGTCTAAGAGCAATCTCCTTCAAAAGCGCCCTCACTCAGTGAAGCTGGACGGGACAGCGTTTGTCTCAAGGCTCAGACACATTCACAAGGCGTCCTTGCTTATCTAACTGCATGTCTCGCCTCTTCAGGGGGCAAGATACCTGAAAAATTACCTCAACTGCTCAGAGGCGGTTTTACCTCAACAAGTCCTACATGTTCCACAAACCCTCACGCTGACTCCCTGCTCTGTGTGTCTTTGGGGGTTCATGCAAGAAAAGCAAAACCAGCTCAAAGTTACCTTCACTGTTCCCTGCCTGCTGTTCAGTAAGGGGAAAGCGCTGTGCAGGGGGGCTGACGGCTTGTACGCTTCTGCTTGAAGTGACGACGTCTTCAGGAGCCTGCACAGAAAGGAAACAAATATTCTCTTAGCACATAGCTGCTAAAAAAAGAAAGAAAGAAAGAAAGAAAGAAAGAAAAGGCTATGGTGGACTTGCTGCCCTGAAAAAGCCAGTCCCTTCCAACTGCGTTCCAGCTGCCGGGCTGGGGTCTGCTTCTCTCTGCAGAGCAGTCCTGCACTGAGGCCAACGGGCTCATCTCAGTGACAGGGTCCTGCCGCTGGCTCACAGCACAGCCACGCAGGGTGCTGTCACCAGCTCAGAGGCTGGGATGGGTTTGTGTCCTGCCAGCTGACGCCGGCCAGTTGCACACAGGGCCCCAGCAGCTGGGGGAAGCACGCTGACTGGAGCTGCCCTCCCGGCTGCTGTAGCTCAAACCAGCCGCGCAGCAGAGCGGGCTCAGGATGCCCACAGCCAATTACCGCGCCCGGCTGATGGGCAAATGCTTGCTGACTCCTGGGAACCTGGCCAAGCACCTCCACGAGCTTCATCCTGAAGAGACCTTATCAAGGCACAAAATGCCTCGGAACCGGAGCTCTGGCCAGTTTAACCGGCCACTCGAGGATGGGAAGGGCAGCTCTGCCTGACGTCGCGGCACCTTTGCTGCGCGTGATGGGACATGACAGAACAACCCTTGGCCACGTTCCCGGCTCCCAGCGGCAATGCTCACCAAAAGGTACCGGCTCAGGCGAGATGTCCAGGTGAATAGTTTGCACATTGTTCCTTAGAACTTACCTTTTCACTTGGCTGATTCAGTTCAGGGCTGGGTCTGTAAAAAAAAGAGATTATTAATTATTTCAACTCTCTGAGGAGTGAGTTACAGGTGATAAGAACCAGCACACAGCAGCCCAAGGAAAGCGCTGATAAATCTAAGTGCACCCAGAGGCAGAAGCCTGCTTCAGCCAAGCCACAGAGGTGGAGCTGTGAAGTCTTCTGACAGACCATTTCATCGCACCGCTGAATAGCGCCACGACGAGCCGCGTCCCCTTCTGCAGGGCTTCCCAGCAGCAGGTAAAGAGGAAGCTCCCTGAGCCTTGGGCTGAGCCTGATCTCTCACTGGGCACTTGGAGCTGGCTGCAGCCAGGACCCCTGGGCAGAATCCACACGTGGCCAGCCCACAGTGGGCAGAGCAACCGCCTCCTCCCTCCTGCGCCTCCTGGGCCCTTCGGCACTGGCTGGACCCTCCCAGTGCAGTGCTCAATCTCACCATGGTCCCAGCCGACTTCTCAAAGGGAAGGGTTGTGCCTGAAGAGCACAAACTTGGAAACATCAGCCAGCCCCAGGTGACAACATCACCTAAACAATCCATCGCAAAGCCAGTCCTGTTTCTGTAACACAACCCATACAGCGTCCTTGTGGGGCTTTCTGTGGTTTCTTCATGCCTGTTTTGCATGGTCGCCTCACCTCATGCTGCTGGTCACATCCTCTTCCACAAAAACCTCCAAGGAGTTCTGACCTGGAGGAGAAAAACATGAGCTAGCTCGGGGATTTCGTTCTGAGGCTTCCCAAGGGCAGCAACGTGCGCGTGGTAGAGCTCGGGTCTCTGTGCAGGCTTTCCTCCCAGGGAAGACGCCGATTGCTCATCTCAGCTTTCCACACCAGCACCACCACCTCCCTCGAGTGTCACTGACAAGCTGGTGTGGGCTGGGAAGGCAGGGAGCTGAAGCAGCAGCTCCTCTGCCTGCAGCCTGCTCCAGCTGCACAAACATGCGCCTGCCTGTGTCGGAGACGGCACTTCCCAGTCAAGCGACTTCAGCTCCTGCCTCCCTGCAGGGTTTTGTGCAGAGATTTGCTGGATTTAGGCTGATTACATTCCCCCCCCATAACACCACTTAGCTGGAAGTGTTATAACAAATGCCTAGATACGGTGTGACTCAAAGCTGACAGAGCTAAATACCAAAGGCCTCTGTGCTTTATTAGAAGCCAATCTGACTTCAGAAGCAACGATTTTTAGAAAGTCCAAACAGCAAAACCTTCCAGGAGCAGGGGGAACAGAGGATATGTGGAGTTTAGTGCCACCAGGAATAGCCTGGATTTCTGAATCTTGTCTCCTCTGACAACTGCTCTGTTTGGTTCTCAGGCCATCCACTCTGTCTTCACCCAACAAGCATTTACATTCCTCTGCCAAATCCAGGGGTGGAGGCATTCAGCTCCTATAGATTTTTTGGAGAGTTGGCAGAAGACACACAATTAAATCCCCTCCCCAGGGAAGGCAATAGTCTCTTCTGATCGGCCAAACCACACACGTGGCTAGAACCAGCCAGACCGCATTTTCCTTTTCACTCTTTTTTTTTTTTGCCTACCCACAACCCATGTAAACCAACCTCCAAGCCCTGTGCCCCCACAGATGCTTCCTTCTCCTCCCGCGGCAAAATGTGCCCTGAGACTTGGTCCAACAGCAGACAGGGACCTTCAGATCCACCCTGAAAGGGTGGAAGCCACAAGGCTGATCAGCGAGGAGACTGAAAGGAGCCAGAGCCAGCCTACACAGCGATGAGCAGCTCCACAGCTGCTTTACCCTCCGCGCCGAGAAGCTGATTTGGCCAAATGAAAGCACTCGACAAGAACCGACAGACACTTACAGCTCACTCTGCTGGAGGCAGAGGAGGACTCTCGCCCCGCCGCCTTCTTCGACTTGGCCCTGCTGATCGACCTCCGGATCATGCTCTCTCTTTTGACAGTCAGTGAATACTTAAAGGAGGCCCTACGGGTCTTGTGGGGGCCGCCCGCAAAGCTTCGGCGTCCCGAGGAGCGGCGTGGTTTGGATCTTGCTGCCGTCATTTTGCTTCCAGAGTCCTGGAAAAACACCTTTTCGAGGCCTTGAGGAGACCAATCTCCTCCGAGCACGGCAGGATCTCCACTCCTAGCAGCTTTGGGAGTAGACGTATTCACTCTTCTCTCAGGGGCCTCCTCCCCATCTCTTGCGCAGTCAGCAGGGATTAGGGCAGCAGGAGATGCGTTGCACAGCTCGGTGGCCGCGTTCCCCTCGGGCAGCTGCTGCCCTGTGACGGTGGCATCGCCGCGGGTGGTGCCCTGAGGCTGACTTGGCCACGGAGTCTGGTGCTTCTGGTGGTGCCGGGAGCTTGGTGCCAGCGTCAGCCCAGGAGCTGCTCGCGCAGTTGGGCACAGCCACCTCCTCCAGCGGGCGGCCGGCGACCCTGGGCTGCTCTCTGCTCTGGTGCCTTTGGGAACTCAGCTTGGAAAACACTGGCTTGGTGCTGCTTCTCCTTCTGGATGACCTTAAACAAATACAATTTAAAATGAAGTGATGAAGGAGTCTTCCCTGCTCCCAAATTGTTTTTAGAGGCAAACAAAAAAAGCAAACAAGTTTTGAAGCAAAGCTGCAGGCTTCTTCCCTCCACCGCTCCCCCTCACAACCCATCGCTTATCATCATGGGGGAAAAGCAGGGGCTGAACCTGGAAAGCTCACAGACATGCTCTGGCAAATTTAGCTGGAACCATTTAGAAATTGCTGCTTACTGCTCTCTGCTGCCTGCAAGATGCTTTTCCCGGGTCATTGCCGTCCCAGACCACAGGCAGGAACGCAGGGCACGTTCTCTCCTGCCACCACCCTGGGGCAGGGTGGACCAGGACTCCCGCTGCTCCACGCACAGGAACCCTCATCCCGAGCAAAGCTGACACCAGGGGACAGTAAAGTCACATCATACGACCAGCTCCAGGCTGCCTGCCTTGAGCAAAGCACAGACATCCACCCAGGCAGGGGTTTTGGATCCCAGACATCGGGGTCTCCCAGGAACAGCCCCACAGGGAAGCCTCCCCTGTGGAGATCTGCAGGCTCCCAGCTGGAAAGAGAAGGCTCCGCTGCTCTCTGCCAGGCTGCTCTGCACGAAATGCACCCAGGGAGCCAGGGACCGGAGAGCCAACAGGACATCCACGGCTCCAAGCACAGAGCGGGAACAGGCCGGGGAGCACCACGATGCTGCCACACACGCAGTACCCGACATCACGATCCCAAGGCAGGAAACAAACCAACACCCACACGGTTAGGACTTGGGAACATTTTATTTAAGAGAAACATTTTCAGGTACAGTAGCTTCAGTTAAACCTGACCAGCTGTGCAGAGCTCCAGGGACCTTCGGTGACCAAGTCCTCTGCTGCAGCAGTAACTTGTGAGGAGAGGACAGAGCCACACATGTGGTCAGCAAGTCCAGGAGCTCAGGCGGACAAATCCAAACCCAAGGGGCAACTTTGGCTGCGCAGAGAAAGGCAGCTCCCGATGTCACAGCAGCCAGGGCAAGGGCAGAGATCGTGACAAAGATGAAACAGAGCCAATGTGGACATCCATGACAAGGTGGGCAGGAAAACCCACCGGGGCGTAAGAGAAAGGTTTTACCGCCATGGCGTGTGACCATCAGCCAGCACTGACTGGTCCTCCTGCCAGTATCCAAGCTGACACCCTCTGCCCTCCTTCCAGCCTCCTTCTCTTAATTTCTCATTGTAGCCTTTAGTGCTTTTACTAGAATTAGCAAAAAAGTCCGAGTGGGAAGCATTCAATTACCACTACACTGAAAAACGGGTTTTAAAAGGCACATCCAAAAAAACAGAGTAAGGAAAACAACAGCCAGACCCTGCAGAGTGAGGCACAAGGTGCTGAACTGCAGCACGAGCTTCTGGCTGACAAGTGACCGCCTGCCTGGGCATTTGGTCACATCAGCAGATCTTTCCCAAAACTAACTTTAAATTAGGAAAAAAACGTCTGCAAGACGGCTCTTCCTGAGGGGAGCAATCCAGCTGCTGCCTGAGAACTAACAGTAAGTCTAAAGAGCTCTCCCCGGTCAGACTTGCAATGTTTTCTTCTCCCACAAGACAAGAGCCTGCTGCACAAAGCTGTGACTTCAGGGAAGTTAATTAGCATCACAGGCAACTCTGACTACACACGCAGTTAAATCACATCCTGTGCCCTCCCACCTTCACACTTCTTTGCAGGCAGCTCTTGTCTGCTTACGACTGGCTTTAAAAACCTCAAGCACGGTCAGTTCTCAGCAGGTCACTTGGGATTTCCACTTCAGCTGCACTGCTAACCCCCCTGCGTCTGCTCCCAGGTCAGTCGCCCACAGACATGATGCTCCTGCTCGTTGCTGGTGGCAAGTTCCATCCTTAGGTTCTCTCAGACAACACAACAGTTTATGGAGTGAACACCAGCAGCAACCTCTGGCCAAAAATCAAAACAAACACATCCCAAACCACACAAAAAAAAAATCCCAAAATGTTTTTTCTTGTTTCTAATTAGAAAAAACAAAAAAGAAAGTGAAGGAAACTAGTCAACTCTATGTTGCAGGAACCAGAACACTGACTGACAGCGACACAGCCTTTTCAAGGTGTTTGCTCATAGGGAATGAAGTGGCTGTTTTACGGTTTGGCGTACCCGGAAAACAGCTTGTTTTCTTTCACTCTCGCACACACAGGCACAACAAACCACCTCACCCACCTCCTCCTGTTTGGCTCCTTATTTTCATCTTTCAGGCAGGACGACTGCCTTTTCTTGGGACGTCTCCTCTGCGACGGCGTTTTTGCCATTAACTTGGGCTCGGCTCCAAAGTCACTGCGGGGCAAAAGCAGGCCAGAGAGATTGCTTCTCCTCCCCAAAAGACACATCACACATGTGGTATTTTAGAGTCCTGG
>NW_009722722.1:0-779 GCF_000703405.1 Apaloderma vittatum
CAGCAGAATACTGAAAGAGCAGGAAAAAAAATAGAAATCTTTGACAACACTTCATGGGGAGAAAAAAGCTTTAAAAAGATTGTGATGACCTGTCTGGAGAGAAATGAAGAAGCAGCACCATAGCAAGTGTCACTTCAAGGTCAAAAACTAAAGGGATTATAGTTGAGAAGGAATAACTTCAGCTGCTTAGGCGACTTACTGGGTATTAGAGTAATGGTAGTCTAATTATACTTACATTATTAGTGACTCCCTGGGTGGAAGGGCTTGCCTTATAGCCAGCAGCCATTGAAGAGTAACAAAATAAAAAGGATGTGCGAAGAGTGGGAGGAAGATACCGGAGACGTAATGAACGGGAAGTAAAGCATTTGAAATATAACTACTTGAAGAACGTTTGTTTTTCCTCTTGTGATTAGACTTGAGTAACAAGGACTGCAGTATCTGCAAAGAAATTGGGAAGTAAATAACAGCTAAGAATTTGTTTTCTTCAGTGTCAAGAAGGGATGTGATTTAAAGTGTAGCATTTGATTTAAATGGTCTTTCTTTGCATTTGAGAAGGGAAATAAACTGAAACCTGTTTCAGTCAGAGGGACCAGATCCCTTGTTAGTGTGTACACAGATATCCTTCCAATTAATTTCAAGGCAGCTGTTGTGATTTATTCCAGTTGTGATGTGCAGCGATCATTGAAGCACCGGCCTACCTCACTTGCATGCACTTGCCATTCGTGCCTGGGTTTCAGTAATCATACTCGTGCATCTCAGCTGAGGGAATGAGATTTGCC
>NW_009722723.1:0-29089 GCF_000703405.1 Apaloderma vittatum
TACAAAACTGAGAGGAGTGGTTGACACACCAGAAGGCTGTGCTGCCATTCAGAGAGACCTAGACAGGCTAGAGGGCTGGGCGGGGAGAAATCTTATGAAGTTCAACAAGGGCAAGTGTAGAGTTTTGCTCTTGGGAAAGAATAACCCCATGTGCCAGTATAGCTTGGGGACTGAACTGCTGGACAGCAGTGTAGGAGAAAGCGACCTGGGGGTTCTGGTGGACAGCAGGATGATCATGAGTCAGCAATGTGCTCTTGTGGCCAAGAAAGCTGATGGCATCCTGGGGTGTATTAGAAAGGGAGTAACTACTAGGTCACGAGAGATCCTCCTGCCCCTCTACTCTGCCCTGGTGAGGCCACATCTGGAATCTTGTGTCCAGTTCTGGACCCCTCAGCTCAGGAGAGACAGGGAACTGCTTGAGAGAGTCCAGTGCAGAGCCACAGAGATGGTGAAGGGAGTGGAACATCTCCCTTATGAGGAAAGGCTGAAGGAGCTGAGTCTCTTTAGCTTGGAGAAGAGGAGGCTGAGGAATGACCTCATGAATGTTTATGAATGTTTATAAATACGTCAAAGGAGAGTGTCAGGAGGACAGAGCCAGGCTCTTTTCAGCGACATCCAGTGACAGGATGAGGGGCAATGGGTACAAGCTGGAACATAGGAGGTTCCAATAAAATATTTGGAAAAGCTTTTTCACGATGAGGGTGACAGAGCGCTGGCACAGGCTGCCCAAGGAGGTTGTGGAGTCTCCTTGTCTGGAGACATTCAAAACCCGCCTGGACGCGTTGCTGTGTGACCTACTGTAGGTGATCCTGCTTTGGCAGGGGGGCTGGACTAGATGATCTTTTGAGGTCCCCTCCAACCCCTGACAATCTGTGATTCTGTGATAGTCCAGCCCAGTTAAAACAGAGTCTACTGCAAAATTACTCGCTTTGGCTTCCTGATCATTCGTTAGGGATACATCAAAAAGATTTTAGAAAGCTACCCAGGAGAACACCTGCAATCTGTGGGAAGAAGGAACACTTGCTCCACCATGATTACTGAGAAAGAAAGTCAGCATCTTTCAGTGTAATAACCAACCCTATCTTTAGATCAGAAATAGAGCAGAAAGACAGTAAATTATTATTTGTATGGAATTAGCATCAGTAGGGAGAAAGAAGCAGCAAGCTTGGAAGTGTTTGCTCTGAAATATAACCAGACTCAACCCACTTGGAAACAACCCTGAAATGGGGGTTTCTACAATGCTTTCAAAAGTCTTTGTAGGGTTATAGAGGAAAAAGTAGTCTTCAAGAACAACTTTGGGCTAAACACGCACCCAGTAATTTACTACTTATTTTTGCTATCAGTCCTCTGAACTCCCCTATTTTTCCCTTTTTTTTTTAAGTAAATCACACAGTAAAAGTAATCTACTGCTATTCATAGAGAATTCAAAATTACACACATTTGATCCAGATAGAATGAATCTTTTCCCAAGAGTCTTACATTACAGAGTCACTCTTAATCTCTAAAATCAAGATGCTTCTAATGAGAAACACTGTAACTCAGGTCAAACAGCATACAAAGTCCCATAGATGTGTTTATTAGAAGTAGTTCATTCAAATCCTCATAGTATATATCATAATATATAAGCTATCTTCACTGACATTTTCCCTGGAAAGAAAACAAAAAGCTAAAAATGGCTTGAGTTCTTACAAGGTACTGTAAGTTTTCAAGGATGTAACCTTTCTCCTCCTCAAACCAAAATGCCTCTAGCCCAGTCATCTGCCACTTGCTGATCTTTTTATGAAGATAATTCACACAAGACTAAATTCTAGTTCCTCACCTACAAACCTATGAGTTTTCCAAGATCACTATTATTCTTTCTTGTTTCTGGGTGAAAGGTGCTTTCTTTCTCAGAGAAACAATAAGGTTGAAGAGTGTTCTACAAGGGAAGACAAGAAAGATACCAGTAAGATTTCAGTCTTTCTTTTATTTTACTTCTGTTTTTGACTTAGTCATACACTAGAATCTGTTGTACTTGGACAAAGGAAGAAGATTATGACCATGAATGTATTTAATGTTCAGTATAGATTGAACTAACTTTTATAAATAAATCATTATAAACTTCCAAGGTTTCCAGCTCACTCAATAGAACAAGACAGGAGAAGAATCTCTCGCTCTTTAAGGGGAACAGTCTAGTTTTCTGGCAAGAATTTAAAATTATACTTTCAAATAGAACTGATATAGAAGAAGAGGAAAATTATATATAATGCATTTACCATATGAGAACCAAAATACTCTGAAACCAAGAAAAGCATTCAGAGTAAGTAGTTTAACAGATAAGCCTTTAATTAAAAAGTGGTGATTCCAGTTACCTGTGAAAATGAAGTGTTGGATTTATACTCAGCTTTAACATATGTTATGCAACATGTCAGTTAGTACAGATGAAACGTGCTCTTGCTTCATCACTTATTACAGTCAGGATATTTTTAAACTGTCCTTAGTACCTGAATGGCTAATGTTTAACTAACTGTTTCACTCTGGGAGGTCCCAGTTACTTCCAACAAAAGCTAATAAAGGCAAGCTGTATTTCAGCTTTGCCTCTTCTACTTAACATCTAGAAACTCATTTGTAATTTTTTCCAGTAAAGGTCTACGTAGTTTAAGTGCATAAAATATTATATATGTATACAGGTATATCTGAATCATTATTGTACTAGCATAGTTAAAGAGAACAAAACAAAAAGCAAACAAAAAACCCAGCTCTTAGTACTGTGCTTTTAAGAAAGTATTGCTGGTTCTGATCATCCCTAAAAGCTACGTTGTTCTGGATTACTAATGCTTGCAAAAAATCTGCCACATTTAACTTTAATTTTGGATATCCAAACTTTGGTGCAGATTAGATGTGACAAGTCAGGGGGAAAAAAATGGCTAAAATATTTTCATACGTTTGCAGTTTTTAAGCCCTAGATTATGTTTTTAAAATGTTATAAAGATATTGCTACCACTGCTACTACCTGTAGCATTATTTACTACATCTCCACATGTTTTCAATGCCTTCAGTAAATTTTAACTTGGTGTCCAGGGTTTAGCTAAAAACCTAATTCTGTTTAGTGATTTTTACTTTCCAGTTTAGTCTCTTCTACAAGGCTGCACTTTCTGAAGTCAGCAGCATGTTTTTGCAGACAGTGTGTGCTACTGGCAGTGATAACACCTGATGTTCACAGTCACTGCCTGGCACTGGGATGCAGAAAGGCTCTTGCTGATACTTATTCCTGTAGTGACGAAGGCCACTGCTGGCTCTTGTGTGCCACGCTGGGGGTGCTGGGTAGTAAGAGGGGTCACAAGGAAGTAAAAGGTTGCACCTCTGGGGGTAATAGGCAGGACAGGTGACCAATGAGAGTATTCCATCCCGTATATGTCATACTTAGTATAAATTGAGTGATCATGAGAGTTTTCTCCCTTTTCTGCAATGTCCAGTGTCCAGGGAGGACTCTGTCCAATCTCCTGCTTTTGATCTGGATCCTGAGTTCCCAAATCCAGCTCCTGTATCCAGCTCCCGCTGCTGCTGAGCCTGGGGCTGCCCCAGTGCCTCCTGCTCTGCAGCACCAGTGGGGATGGATATCGGGGGAGGGAGTCGGGTTTGATATCAGGCTACTACGTGTAGTTCTATTATTATTTCATTAAAGCTGTGCTAGTTTTTCTTCTCTAACCCGTAAGTCTCTCTGCCTCATTCCCTCTTCCTTCTCATTTGGAGGGGAAGAGGGGGTTAGAGAGAGTCTGTCCTCATTTAGTGGCCCGCCCAGCCCTAACTCACGACACTTAGGCACCTCCATTTCTTGAGGATAGCAGAGCAATGTCAACTATTTAGGTTATCAAAGAAGATCCTTTAAGCATGACCTTGCCTCCTGAGGCCCTAATTCAGCAACATATTTAAGTATGCATCAGCATGCAGCCTTGTTCTGTGAAATACCATCAACTTCTTTGACGACTACCACACACACTTAGCACAAACAGCTTTCTGAAATTGGACCATAGTACCATTTGTGTACACAAGTAATATTTTCAAGCCAAGTGAAAACAGAAACGTGAGAATATATGGTCATTTGTTATTGTGGGAAAGTATACAGCTAAGAAGCCACATATTTATGAATGACTGTAATTAAAAGTCATTCCTCTACTATACACCTGGGCAGAGATGATTCAGTATCACTTCCCATTATTGCTGTAAGATCATGGAAAACCAGAGTATTTCTGGGAAAATGCAAACAATGCAATCTAAGTATTCTAAGAGATCAACTGTTTGCAGGAGTTTTGATTCAAATAACAAAAGAATGAAGGATACATCTGAAGAAAAGATCATGGGCTTTTTACCTATCTAAATTCATCTTGTAGTTGTCCAAGAAACACAATAATCAGAACAGAACTATTCTAGTGAAAATTCAAAGAAAAAAAATAATCTCGCACCCCTGGACACAGAATTTTCTTCATTTCTCACCATCAGCAGACTGAGACACACAGGGTAGCCCTCGCAAAATATTGAAGTGCAGAAACTTGGTAAATGATCTACAAAATCTAAAATAAAATATATAAATTGCAAAATAATTCCTGGCAGATTAGAATATCTAGAGAGGCAATGAGGGAGATGAGAGATGCAGCACTTTTACCACTGCAGAGTTCGAGTTTCTGTTCCACAAGGGCAGTGTGTTAAAATACCTGACTAAGATTGATGATTATGGTTTAGTCTTGTTAACAAGAAGAAGCAAAATGTTAAATGTGCATTTTAATTTCAAATGAAATTTATCCTTTACCTAGGTTTTAGTCCATATGTAAGCAGGCAACTCATGCTGTCTAAAGACAATAACTTTCTCACTTTGTGATGTTTTTAGGCAGAAGTAGACTCCTAGTAGCCTACAAAGGATAATTTGTAAACTTTTGTATACAGTAAAAAACCACAAATAAGCGATCTTCTACTACTTCTTTCATTAGAAATGCAGTTTTCCAAAACAAGAAACTTAAAGACTGAAATGAATAGACCCTCTATGTCTCCAGGTTAAACTGTATGGACTGGTCCTCTGTCCTCTACTATTTAGTCTTTTTATCAAGCATCTAGAGGTTGGTAAAAATGGTTGCTTCAGGAAAAGTTTATTGACACCACAACATCAGATGTGGAACAGGAATAAAGGCAGAGTGAAAATACAGGAACCTGAACAGTGGAGTAACTTTGGTCACTTCACATGAAATACCTTTTGTGTAGGCTCTACCTGCAGATTAGGATAAAAAAAGGGAAGCCTGGCAAGGCAGTGGATAAAAATTCAAAACAAGCTCTTAGGTACAATACAGTGACAGGTATAGTTAATAGGCCTGTGTAACGTATGAAAGAAGGAGAAAGAACTAGGATTAGAAGGCTAACTACAGGAATGCACAGCACAGTTCTGGTGTCCTTGCTTCTTATCTGTATGAGATTGTGGAAATTTCCTCACTGTTCAAGCTGAAAAAAAAAACAAAACCCACCCAAAAAAACCACAAGACAAAACAATGATTAAACAACTACTGGCACATTTGTACAGGTGTCACTGATCCCAGTTTTGAGTATGAAATAATCCTTTATATCACTCCCCTATATCTCACTTGGCCTTGTTTTCTAGGACTAAAAAGAATGCTGAAAACTGAAGAAGAGATGCATGAGAGACACAAAGAAAATGGCTACAGTGATGAGTAATTCAGCACAACTGTAGTGGGTCAGTAGATCAAGGCAGCTCTTGTTGATTCCCCTAACTTTGTGGTAATCATCCTGGGTTTTACTTACAGATATGAGAAGTTTCCTAAAGTATCACTACAATTCCTGTATCTGAAGGACCGGTTTGAACCTGATGTCCCCATAAGGAGGTAGAACATATTTCAAATTCAGCTGGGACAGAACTTCCACATTCATTTGTCCATAATCCATCTGCTTTGTGCACACCACCAGTGCCCTGTAAACCTACATAATAAGTAGTATCAGTCAAGGAACTGCCTTCAAAATGGAATAGTACTTCACGTTATCATAGTCTGCACAGCCAGAGTATTTCAAGTACTGAGAAATCTGTCCTATGTAGAGATCTACTTAGTCGCTCAAAACAAAGACTGAAAGAAGGCTAAACATACTGTAAAAAGTGATATTTTACTCCTGCAAAGCTAAGAACTATTTGGCAAATGTTTGATCATAGCCAGAAATTCTTAGTTTAATCCTGATTACCTCAAATTTAAAATGAAATATAAAGTTTTTTAATGATCATCGCTATTGAAACAAGCAATTTGATCCCTTGGTCTTTAACTCAAGTAGCGTTAGATATCTGATATAGAGGTTACCTAGAAGTAGTCCTGAAAACTTTGACAAGCTTAGAGGTAGACGAGAAGAAGTACTCTCTGCACCTTCTGTATTTCACTGCAGCTTTTACTGGACTCCCTTTTGGTGATTAGAGCTAGACAAATTGAACTTCCACATGACAGCTTTAGATCCAAACTAAACATATTCTGGAAGGCATACTTATGAAAGTCTTGCTTTATTGACTCTGTAAAGTCCTAATGGCTTGAAGTAGCCTATCACAGTTAGTAAGTTAGACTAGAAAATCTGCACCAGTTCTATGAATAGACAGAAGCCATGACGTTGGCTCTATTTACAAATGACCCCACATGAAAGACTGTACATGTGACAGAGAAAACAGGGTAGAGAAAGCAGGATAGGTAACAATTTTTTTGTGGAAGAGCAGAAAACGTGGACCAATGACTCCTGCTGGTCTAGTAAAAAGCACCAGCACAATTAGCTGCTCCTCTTTTCTGTCAGCAGCACCTAAAATCTCCTTGAGAGTCTTACCCTATTCCTATATTTTATTTCATTTATTTCAAAGTTATTTCAAGTTAAGTAGGTTTCAAAATCTCCTCTATTCCATTCAACACAACACAAGGTTTAATTACTGAAAAGGTTTGGGATATGCTTCTTGTCCTTAAAAAAAAAAAACAACAGTTTCAGGTGAAGTTGAAGCTTTCACAGTTACTCACATATCTTTAATGCAGGGTGTAACAAGGCCTTCGTACCAGCTCTCAAAGTACACTCCCTGCTGTGGCATTCTCACTGCCTCAAAATAACTCAGTGTGCAGTGCAGAGATACTAGTCTTTAATTAGAGACCAGAACAGTTTCAACATATGGGTCCAGATTCTATTCAAAGCAACTGTACTACAAGCGCACAATCCACCTTTTGTTGAGTTCAGCAGAAACATAACCTCCTGCCTTTAGTCTGGGTATAATACAACCCTCCCTGAAATCAGTGTAAGTCACAATGGGGTGAATAATCAAGACTTGGACTATTAACTGAAGTAACTGCTTATTGAAGTTTGTAAAAACCCTTTCCTTCACTCCTTAAATAAGCAGGCTGCCAAAGCCTGGAGTCAGGCCCAGTGGTTCCTATTCTGTTCCTACAGGGTTTTCTGAACAACAACAAAAAAATCTGAAACAATACTGAGGTTTTTGTGTGTGTGCAACCACTATAAATAGAGCTCATTTACAGTAAAAAGAAACGAATCTGCATAACATTAGAGTGACATAGTATGATGTGAGCTTGAAATATTGTAGGACTTTGGCTGTAGCAAGATCGAGGGTAGATCTGCTGAGAAAAGAGAGCTCTCCCTGCTGCAGAATGCAGGTGAAGCTCAGACATTGGGTTTGGACATATAGCTCCCCACTTCCTCCTCCCATCCCTACGTCCTCTCGCCAGTAGTTAGGGAAAAGAAAATCAAATTTGCCTTTGCTTTGGTTTCCTCTCCAGAAGTCAAGCTGCAGGGTGGTTGTTTTATTTTAGACTTGACGGTCCCACCAATTGCCCTGGCTGCCTTGGCCAAGGCACAGTGAACTGACTCGTGGTCTGACGCTCTGAAAAGGAGGGAGGGCAAGTGACATGCAGTGACAATCGGTCCAACTGTTCTGATTAAAGACAATTGGAAATGTAGCACATGCCAAGGGTTTGTCTGAAAAAGAAAGAGCCTGGCAAAGTCACTAAAAAAGGATTTGTGTGCATGTTTTCATTTTGATAGCTAAAGGTAAAGCAACTTACAACTTTGAAAATTCCTGACGGTCTTCATAGGGCAACTGTGAAGACATTAAATCTCCTTTCAACTGGGATGATATCAGTAAATAAACTCTTTTCTTTGTTAGCATGGGCTGGTTTAAGAGAGTGATATGAAAAAGATCTCATTTCCTGGGAACAATAAGTATCTGTTCAGATTAACAAGGTATTTTAAGGTGTCATTATTACATGGCAGGAAATAAAGTGTGCTGCAGGCTGCATGAAGAGAAAAAGCTTTTCTCCTGAACAACAAATGCAGTAACCAAATCTATCAAAAATGCTACAACTAGTGGTCAAAATATTTCACAGAAACAGGATTTAAAGGACTACTTCGTTGTTCATATTTCTATTAAATAACATTGCCTTTGCCTTCCAGACAACCTATCAAAATTTGGTGAGCTATAAACAGCCATAGTGTTTGGCCCATTTCATGAAACACCTTCTTAAACAGACCAGTGCATATAAAAGAAGATTTCCATGATGAAATACAGACTTCACAAACTGTCCTAAATGCAGTCTAGCCTTTGGATAATCAAAGCGTGTCCTTTTAATATTTTTTTTTCTTCCTATAGCTGCTGTCTTCCTTGATGATAAATTCTAGAAATATTTCCTTAAAATAAAAGAAAAAAGGAAAGAAAGAAAAGAAGAGAATGGCCAGACAATCATCTACTCTTCAGAAATTCAGTTTTACCCTGATAAAATATTATCTATGTGACAAATGAGCTTATGATGTGCATTGTGCTTTCACAAGGCAAAATCCTTCACCTGGAGAGAAGAGTCTTTTCCCCCTACTGAAAAGCTAAGCTTAGAAAACACCTACTACATGAGAGAATTAACTGAGAAGAGCAGCCTACTGTAAAAGCAAGACAAAACCAAAAACATCAATTGCACTTTTTCAAGGGGAATTTTGTTAATAACTTAAGAGATGATAACTTCAACATCAGCTTGAAATGATACACTTTACCTATACCATTTTTTTTCCTGTGATAAGAGCTGCCATGCAATTAAAACAAGTCCATGCTTCTGAAAAGCCTTGTAAGGTGAAAAAAGCAGAGAATTTTCCTTGCTGGTGATGATTACCCAGTGAATACACTCAAAGCATCTGAAACGAGAGCCTGCATTTTTCAGCTGTGTTTGCACCTGTTCAGATATTCATCTGGTCCCTTGTGGTGAAAACACAAAAACTACAGTAATATGTAATGTCACTCTTTAGCCACAACAGTCATGGCTCATGTTCAAGTAAAGCGTTTCATTTTGTAAAAGAGACAACATTCATTTTCTATACCCCACTTTGCGATTGGAATTGAACGGTCATCAGGGTTAAGCATCAACGTAACAACCCTTTGTGTACAAAATGCCCTGCAAACAACACAGTGCAGCTGCCCATATTGCAAATCTTCAGTACTGCATCACGCAGCCCAGGATATTTCCATCACTTCTGAATTTGGGTACTGAGCCTCCATTTGTCACTTGGAGGACATACGACTAAGCAGAAGTTTGACTAGGAAGAAGACTTGAGAAGGTCAGATTTGACTTGAGAAGATCAGAAGGAGAGTTCTTCACCCTTGTTCTGAGAGGTCACTTCCCATGAGTTATCCTGAAGGGAGTTTCTCTTTAGTTTTAAAAAATACCCAGTCCTTAACCTCAAATGAACTTAGTTTGTGACACTTTGACAAGCTAAAAGTAACTCTGACATCAGCTACTCCTAACACATTTAAGCAAAAAGAGAAGAACTCCTACTAGTTCTTTTAGGGCATATGGAAACACAAAACACCCAAAAGGTGACATGGACACAGAAGTGCCCAGGATACGGGGAGAGCCACTGCAGTAAGCAGGGTGCACTGCGGACTGCCTTCATTAGTCAAGGCATTGATAGACAAGAAACTACCTTAAAGATGATCACTTCAGTGATGGAGGAAATTTTTGAGGTGCCATGTGGTCCCCATCAGTTTATTCACTTGGTTTGATGAGTGCGTTGCAGAGCAGCGAGGTGACATTTATGCCGTGCACTACTATGACCTGTTATAATCTATCTGATAATTAAGCTAGTGGGGTGCATGGCAAGAAGGCAACAAAATCTAGCACATGCTAGTGACTCCCAGGTTTTTGTTATTATCACAAGTTAAGAAATTTGCACTTTGAAGCTCATATGTTTCCAGCTGTTGGAAGTTTTCTGTAGTAAGGTTCAAATGTTAATGAATATAAGCAATGGAGCAACTTAACAGGAAGGGCTGTATTTAGTTTGATAATGTGGGATATTCTCTACACAGTGGAGTATGCTACTAGATCTTTAACCTAATGCAAGAATTTTTTTCCATTATCGTGAAATAACGGAAATCTTAGGAGCATATAATGTGCTTTCAAAGAACCCTTCAAGTCTTTTTAAGTTTCTCTCAATGGGATCTTTTATGGTTCACTCATCATCAGTTTGTTCCTGCTGTGAGTGTTTACCATTCCTATAACTGAACTGCCATGCATGCCTGCCTACATCTATATATATGCGCATACACACCTGCCTCCTCAGATTTTGTTAATGCAGCTGTGTGTGAGCACATAAAAAGCTATGTCATGCACAGCATTTCGGAGCACTGTCAAATGTGTTGGCTAATGAAGAGCGCAATGTATAGTGTGTTAATTGGCTCACATTGGAGCTGAGATGAGCAAGCAAGGAGGGAACAGATTCAAGCTGCCAGCACTGTATCCCAGAGTATATGGCTTCTTAGCTGGGAATCATGAAGAGCTGGGAAATGGAAAACATGTTGCAGCAGTCCTTATCTGGAGGCAGCAGTCCTTATCTGGAGGCAGCGTGGGCATGCAATACTTCAGTGTAATCATACATGGATCTTCTCTGTTATTTAATTTTTAATTGACATTTCTGGTCACTTTCTTGAAAAGCAAAAGTAGATGCACATAGATTAAAAATACCAGTAATATCTAGGAAAATAGCTGGGATTTGGGGTTTATCTTCTCTCACTACCTAAGAGATTAATCCATGTTCTTCTTCAAACTGCATGTTTTCCTCTTTAGCTCCGGTACCAATCTTCTCATCAAGCCCAGAGAGGAACAGATCAGTGCTAATGACACTATAACCTCCACAATCACCCTAATTATCTTTTAGTTCTTATTGGATTCACATATAGAGAATAGCACTATATAGCTGAAACTCTATGACAGTAACAGAGAAGCTCTTCGGCATGAGAAGCAAAAGGTAAATCTAACAGCATCCAATTCAAAAACTTTCTACCTCTAATTCAGATATACTGAAAGTGGGGGTGAATCAACAGTGAAAATAATTTGGAAGCAATAGCTCAGCGTGTTGGAACACTTTGCTATCTATGCCACTTGCTGTAAATAAAGAATTTAGCAGCTCTCGTTCCCAGGACTAAAACACTATGACCAATTATTAAAACAAGTGTTTTGCATTGGCATTTCAAACAGCGGATGTGCTTTTTGTAATTGCTTTGCCTAGGCAGTGGAATGCTGTCATCACTTATGCCCGCTGGTGCATAAATTTACAAACATCATGCAAATGCATTATTTGTAATAAAACTGACTAATGAACTTTAAAGGCCAATTATTTGTACATGTCTGCTGGTGCAGAGTAATCATGCATCATTCAGATTTATACTTACATACTTGCTGCAGTGCAATTTTAATCACTTGTTAATCTATGGTTCATGATGAACACCATGAGTAAATCTAGATAGAAAATAGGCTGTGAAGGTCTGTTATTCTCAAGATTGGGGTAGAGAGTAAAATAGAACTGGGAACCCCTTTTGAGAAGAAAGAAACAGTACCACAATTCAAATGACAAGCACCTCTCAAAATCCAGGAGTCAAGGGGTAACCATGATACCATTTCCCACAGGTCCTCAGTGGGTGCCTTTGCCTCAGGCCCCTGGGCAAGCTGGGACACTGCTGGAGGGGCATGTTCCAAAGTGGATCTGCACCAGATCTATGCATCCACATAAGGATGCAGACTGTGTTGTCGTTTATGCTAAGTGACTGACAACAGGCTGCTGTGAGAGGATTTCTAACAAAGTCATTGGGCGCCTGGTTTCTACAAACAGGTTTTCCAAGTACTTGAATCTGGCATCTTTTTTATTTAAACACTTGTTTTCCTTATGTGGCCCCTAGAAAGAGTTTTCAGACAGGTAGATTGACACCCAGTTGGCCCAATTCCACATCGAGGTATTCTTCTTCTGCATTAACTTTTCTACTTCGTCTTTGTCTCTCCTCACCCAAATCAGCACTATCCTAATTGTTGTGATAACAAAGGATTATGATAAGATAATTAAATACATAAAGCAATTATCATCAGGAGCTAAAGGCTGTCTGCTGGCCAGACAAAGATGGCTCAGATTCAAAGGAAGTTCCCTGCTCTCACCCATCTCAGACTGGGGGAAATCTGCTGGCCAGACTGGAATTACTGTCAATGATTTACCGCTGGCGGAGGAGTGGAGTGAACACCCGAGGGGCTACTCCTGACTGTGTCGCTGACCTTGGACTAGTCTCTTGACTTCTCTATGCTTCATCTTACCTATTGCAATGCTTAACTGCCTAGAGTACAGATTTAGAAGTTTAATTAAGCTTTGCAAAAACGTTTAAAATCACTCAATATGAGGCTATACTTTCGGGGTTTTTTTTCATTTTGTTTCTTTCCTGATGTCCCCTGCACTGAAAATAACAAGTAAAAGATGTAAATTCTTAGAAAAAAAAAAGACCTTGAAGAAAGCTGACATGCTGCTTGCTTCCCTCAGCATTTGCTATCATGAGATTGCAGCCTGGATCCTGCTGAGGATGCTGTTTCTGCAGTGACTGGGATGGCAGTGAGAGCTTGTCACCTAGCAGACGCTGCATGTAGTGACACTGAAGCCCCCAGGAAATTCTTCAAGAGAACAGTTTGTTAATGTCACCACTAAAAACTCTCATTAGAAAAATCATTGCTAAGAGTAAATGCCTTCTGTCTTTATACCCCTTTTTCTGTCTCCTCAGAGCCTGGTATTTCCACTGGGAGCCAGGGAAGTGCAAGAATCTGTCATATTGTCATAACAGAAAGAATTTAAAGAACCTACTAGCTCTGGGAAACATTAAGTCTTTCTGTATTTTTTTTCTCTTATAGCTAGTAAAGAAAAATTATACAATTTCACCTCAGGAAAGAGAGGAAGTCAGGGATAGGAGGGTGAAAAGATATGGGAATAAATGTCACAGGTTCATTAGGAACAAATACTAGGAGAATACCCAGGTGAAAAAGCTATTGAGTCTTTTCAGAAAGCCCCAGGCAAGTGGGAAAAAAGCCCTGCCTCAGTAATACACATAAGATCAAGGGACACTTCATTAAATCAATTATTATGTGATTCATTGGGAATCAAATTGTGTCAGACAATTGCTTTGGTGCAACAAGGAGAGTCATAGGGAGGTGAGGGTGGAGGGACCATCACACATAGACAAATCTGCTCTGGGCAGTAAGGCCAGGCTGGGTCCTCTAAATCCAGTGCCACCTTCTAAGATTTCCCCTCTTCTAGTCCACTGAGCAATTCTTCTCTATTCTCAAAAATCATTCCTCTCCTATTTTATTCAATATCAATGCAAAGCAACTGAAGGAGACTGAGTGACATTTCAAATTAAAATGCCAGCAGTGCCTTGACAACCGACAGCTCTGTATTTCCTTACATCTAATCACAGCAGAACTGTCTTACAGTATGCTGCTTATAGCTTTGCCGTCCTGAGAAAATGCTGATGTGGTTGGCCTCAGGCAAGAGAGAGGTTTGGGCAAGTGAGAACTGGAAACTTTTGAGAACTTTTATTGAGCTATGACCTTATTTTCTATTGATCACTTCAAGTGACAGTTTTCAATTCTTTCTGGAATAAATTCCATTTTTGAAGGGTAACACATTTCCCATTACTTCAGGGTCACTGCAGATTACAGGTTTCTCCAAATCTCCCTGGAAAGTTTAAACAACACCACTCAAATGGGGAGTTGGACCAGATGATCTTTCGAGGTCCCTTCCAACCTCTAACATTCTGTGATTCGGTGAAATCCTTCCAATGTCTTTCATTCAAGCACTATATAGCAGTTGACTCAACAAGGTCTGAAATAAAACACAAAACATAAACCTACTGCTATCTCTCCCAAGGGCCAGGAGATTTCCTTCCTCACCAGATCTTCCTGTGTCTAATAGTTACCTCCCACTTCTTCTAGGCACAGTTTTATTGAGTTAGGGAAATACCAGCACACATCTAACAGCTCCTTTCCCTCAGAACTTTTCCTCAGGAGCTTTCTCCAGATGAACAATCATCTGGCCCTGTGATTGTGTATTAATCTACTCAAACATGATGTACATCTAGTATTAAAGAGACTTCAGAGAAGGCTTGTTAATGTTAAAAAAAACCCCAAAATGGAACACTCCTCCATTGCAGGTCCTACATCTGGCTAAAATATGATGCCTTGCTCTAGTGAACTGATCTGCTGGATGTGGTCCCTGCGTTAGCAATGCTGTGGTGAGTGCTCCAGGTGGACCTGCCAGAAGTTTTTTCCTCAGGAAAGCACTCAAAAGGGCATCCAGATATTATGGATATGTTTTATGAGATCACAAACAACCCCTGAAACACGTGAAATTTATCTGCACAACGTAAAAGAAACTACAGGAGTCAAAAGTAAGTGTCCTCTCTGACTACATGGAGGAGAGTTCCTTCTTTCCAGTCTTTATTCCATAAATCTCTAGTACACAGAGTTGCAATAACTATTCAGAACCTTCCTGGTTGATAGGAATGGGATCTCTCCATCACCTCTGCAGTGTAGACATTGCTCCCCGCTCTTCTAGGGAATCTCACCTTGCACTGCAGGCAGGTACAAGGACAGGGGCATTCCCACATCACTGCAGGCTTCTCCCCGCGAAGCGGTTTCAGATACATTTGGTCTCACTTGGTGCAGAATAAGCATCCAGGCCACAGAAAGAAGGGAGCTTTCCTGCCTGCTGCCCAGCCACAGGCTGGGTTATATCTGAACTGACAGATAGCAATGAATGTAAGCAGACAAATATAAGTGACGCTATCCCATCTGCAAACCACAATTTCAGTTCAATTTATTAAGGAAATAAGCCAAGGAGCAAGGAGTTTCTAATGGTTTTAATGGTTTGAAAGTGACCAGTCCTTGCACAGCAGTGGCTGGTGGCTGCACGGTGCATGCATTGCTCTGCTCTGCAGCGGCTCCCTGGGGAACACATCAGCTCTCAGCTCCAGAGATCCTTTGCAAAACAACACTTTCATTTCTCCCTCTCTTTTTTCTGCCTTATTCAAAGGCATAGCTTAGAGGAGCCCCTCTTTTAAAGGTAGAAGCAGAACCAAGAGGAACTGAACAACATCAACAATCCTCTGAGCTCTGAGCAGGAAGTCTCAGTGTGTCCCTTCCTTCACCTCCAGGGAATCCAGATTCTGGGGTACTAAACCTAAACAGACTTCCAGAGGAAAGAACCAGAAAACAAATATGTAAATATTTTGTATGAGCAGTGTATAAGATGCTGTAACAAAGACCAGTCTTATTACTCTTACTGTTGAGCTCAGCTTTATACAAACTGAATCATCCTTTCTGTTTTCTAGATTCTTGCACTTCTAATGTTTGCAGTGGTTACACACTGTTTATGATCTAAACCAGATATTTAGAGCCAGATTCTCGTTTCTTACACAATATCCAACTTTCCACCATGGAACCACTATGGTTTAGGCTAATCCTTCTCCCAACACACAGCTATACCACAGTCTCCCAGTGGCAGTAACAAGCCAAGGCATCACACACATTACTTCCACTAACCACTGTCTGTGCTACTCATAAAGAGTAGCACTAACTTTTCCTCCCTTACTCTTTGAAAATATATCCTTCTCCTCAGTGCTATCAACAGAATTCAGTGTAAATTTAAGTAAGTGCCAACCACGTGCCAGCAAATGCTGCATTTAACAGAAATGAGAATGATGCTTCTGATGTTGGTTTTTTTTTTTCACTTTAGTAAAGAGTTTTTAAGTAGTTTTTGGCATTCATGAATGAACGTAGTAAGTGGTTTACAATTGCTTCTTATTAAAGCAGCCATTTTTCTGTTGCCCTGGAAAGTTAGTTTGCTATTCTGCTCGGTGGTTTTCTTTTAAAGTTTCACTCATTTCAGTTTCAGAATAAAAGTATTTGAAAAGCCAGACTCACACCTTGGTTATTGTTTTTGTGAAGCTACCATAGTGAACATCAGCTTCCCAAAGGTGTGAACAGCTCACCTGTATTCTGGCTTTTAACACCTTGGTGTCACACTTGGACATTAATTCATGGGAACAGCTAAAAATAAATGTAAATTTTTATTTTACCCTTCCTTTTAAAATGTAACACACAGACTAACAGGAATGTAGGTTCAAACAGAGACCTTTATAAAGCATTTTCCTCTTAAATAGTAGCTTTCCAGGTTTTTTTCTTACACATATGTTTATTTCATCAAAAGAGTTTGTATTAGCCTTTCAATGAGAAACAAAGCACTTAGGTACTATACCAGCTACAGAATGATTTAAGTACTTCTGCCAGCCTTTTGTGGAGGTCGGAGAATATCAAGAAGGTCCTCGTTGGACTGAGAGGCAGTGTTCTGCCCAGATAGTCTATTTTAGACTTTAATTGCTTCTAAGTGGACTAGCAGAATAAGGAAAGAGTCCTTGTGTCTTTTCTAAAATATGAAGTCTCAAAAATTGATTCTGTTTATTTAGTAAAACTGGTAGAAGAATGCTTCTCATCTCCAGCCTCCATAGGATGCACTGGGAACGTATCAGTGATACCTACATGCAGTAGAATTGAGTAGAAAAACAACTCCCTATTTGCCACAAACTTTATTTTTATTTTTTTGTATGTGTCCTCATCTGGACTGAACTAAAAAAACAGTTTTTCCTTTGTTTTTGGTCTTTGTGGGTTTTTTTTCAAATTTTCCTTTTGAATCAGTGATCTTATTCTTATACATGTTCTTTATACTGGTTAATCATATTCAGGAGTCTTGCTTCCTAAAATTTCATGCAGAAATACAATCCCAAACCTGGCACACATCTCCTGATGACTTGCATCACTAAAGCTACATTCTTGAAAGGAGTTTCAATGTCAGTGAATTATTTATTATGAAAATCGGTTTTAAAAAAGTTGCTGGCAAATCTACCAGTCCGGTTGTATATACTCAGCCGTTAATGAATAACCCTGTTCAAGATCATCTGACCTCAGGAAAACCTCTTTTTCCACCTAGGGACAAACCAATGCAGGACAGTCTCTCTCCCAGTTAGCAAGATGATCCTAGATCTTCTCAGCTGGCCAGGCTAACTCCTGAGCTCTGCAGTTTTTTTACCTAAACCCTAAGACTCTGCTTCTTACCTCCAGTTTCAACATCTCCTGTCAGGAGAGCACTTTTCCTTTAACCCTATAGCTGGGCCAGTTGTGACGTGTTTTCTGAGAAGCCTTCCAGACTTTGTAAAGCTCTCAGCTCCATGTTATGTTTTTTGGAGAAACTAGTAGGTACTTATTGTCATACAGAGGAGCTCCAAAACTTGGAGTTGAATTTCTTGGTTGTCTTGGATTTGTTCTTATACACACAATTTTTAAAGAAGATATCAGAAAATGAAGTCTGTAGGAAATTTTGTTGAACATTGTATGAAAACCTATGTATAAAGCATGGCTGTGCGGCAGTCAGGAAATTCCACCTCACAGATCATGTTTCCTTTGCTCAGAGTTGCTCCATGGAGCCAGAGAGGGAGCACCAGCTACGTCTGCCCAGGTTTCAGGTAAGCAAGGAGCATGCAAACGGATAGAAGCGCTGAGAGAGCAGAATGGAGCTGGTGGCCTCAGGACTCCTGGCCTCTGGGGTGGGGATCTGGCCACATACCCCGTCACATCACACACATTCTCCCTGTGACAGTTTCAGATGAAAAGCAACCATACAAAGTTACAGCTGGACTTTTACAGTGTTAAGAAAGAAAGGAAGAAAGAAGTCAGCCAATTGATTTCCATGTGATCCCATCCCTTTAGGAGAAGGAATGGTAGGAGGTTTATTTCTTTGCTCTCCCTTTAAAGTTCAGTCTTTAAATTACTGTTCTAGTAAGTTTGTTTTGGTTCTCTCCTGAAGGTGAGACACTGCAGTAAATTTCCACTCTAAAAGCCTTATAGTTCATGAAGTTCAGTAGTGTACTGTGCAGACCTTTGCTGAGTATAGCCAACTCACAGCAATAAACTCTTTTGCCTTGGCAAATTCTGCATCTTTGTGGGTGAAAGGCACTGGTTTTAAAAAAAAAATATGTGAGAAAGTGTTGAATGGTTGAATGTAACCTGAGGTGTTATAAAGACAGTTATGGTAAATACTCACTTTTCGCATGCAGACAATCATTTAAGAGCAAATATCACAGCCTTTAAGATCAGTATTGTGTGTAATGAGAAAAAAAGAAAAAAGAAAAAAGAAAAAAGAAAAAAAAGAAAAAAGAAGAAAAAACCAAAAGCATTTCTGAAACTGTTTAATTGATCTTTTATTTTCTGAAGTTCATTCTTAGTCTTCTATTCTTATTCAAACTCAGATGCTGCACAGACAATTAAATCTTAGGCAATAACTCAAAAGTCTGACAAAATTATAATAAAAACCCAAACAAACAATGGATAATAAAAATGAAGTCAGATTCAGCTGT
Source organism: Apaloderma vittatum (assembly GCF_000703405.1). Classification (NCBI taxonomy): domain Eukaryota; kingdom Metazoa; phylum Chordata; class Aves; order Trogoniformes; family Trogonidae; genus Apaloderma; species Apaloderma vittatum. The sequence continues at coordinate 18,755 of NW_009722723.1, forward strand.
CCAAATTCATTTTGGTTACACCACTGTAATGTTTTGCATTTAAGGTAACATAGCTGAGTAATAATTGTCTCACTAATTTTTGAAAGTCTTTGGGATACACTCTTAAAATGGAAAATTAATTGTATGTCAGGGCTCAGGTAGAGGTTTAACTTATTAGAAAACAAAAACAGAAGGGCCCTTACCTGCTGTTCTACAGGCCAGGGCATCCACCTGAACACACACCAATTAAAGTTATTGCATCAACATGCAAATACAGGAATTGGCTCAGGCAGGTCAGATGCTGGAGGGACAAAATCCTTAGGCAGTGCTTATAGGTTTTTACCATTTTATATCTGAAAGCCAAGTGACACACTTCAGCCTTCATGGAAAATAAAACGGTTTTGCCTTCAGTTCATCATTTTCTGAAAACCATTTTGTTTTGCTCATTCATATTGCCAAACAGCCAGACCTATTTGCAGAAGATGAGGACCTCTCCTGTGTGGACTAGTTTCTGCTACTAATCATTTCTCCGAGGGGAACAAGAGATCTCATACACAATGCACAAATGAGATTGTGTTTCGTCGTCTCCGTAGCACTTGTAATCAAGCTTCCAGTCCTTCCTGTTTTGAAGACAGTAATTTGAGGCAGCTAGGCTGTTGGTTCAACTCAGTGTTGTAAAGCTGAGCTTGCCTGGTTACTTAGGCCCTCAGCTATAACTGAACTGCACTTTGCATTTCTAGACCAATGATAGCTTTTACAGAAACACCTCTGAGGAAGACTCGATTACTTGGCTTTTCAGAGATTACTAGGCTATTCAGAAGAAAAAAATCCCAATATTTCCTGTTGCTGTCTTCCCTTCATCACCCAGCAGGAACTTGCTCCTTTGCAACCAAGATAAATAGGGAAAGCTTGGTATGGATGCCAACCCCAAAATATTGTCAAATCTGCTACATGCAAAAGGCATGTAGCAGATTGCATGTGGCATATAGCACAGATTCATGTTGCAAATTCATTGAAAGAAACAAAACATATTATAGATGTGTGTGGTCACAGAACTGTATTTACATCAGTCTGGACCTGTTACTGACCTTAGGAGATATGAGTGGCCTTAGCCAGATCTGACAAAATGAAGGAACTAACACACTCCTTTAGGGTGCAGCATTAGTAAGAAGAACTTCAGACAACTCCTTCCCTGGGCCAATAGCTCAATTTATAAAGAACTGAAGAAGGCAATGGCTGTCACAAAAAAAGAAGGGTAACTTCAAATGGGACTGTTAGGAGAAGCCCAAGAACTGTGTTTTCTGGCTCCTGAAACTTAACTCACCTGCCTGCAGCACAGCTTCTCACTTGATATGTCAACCAAAACAAAATCTCTCTCTGAAGTTGGGGACTTGATATGTCAACCAAACAACCAAAACAAAATCTCTCTCTGAAGTTGGGCATACAGTTTTAAAATCCATCCTAGGTGTACTCAGGTTATTTAAGTTTCTAGGTATGATTTCAAGTTAGGAGTTTCTTAAAAGCTTTTAGGCCAACATTCAGATTGATAATGTTAAAACAGAGCTATTCCTAGTGTTTTTTTTGTAAGAGTTCTCTCTAGGACATGGGATTAAAGCAGAAACTTTGCAAAAATGCCACGTTCAGCAATTAAACAAACTTGAAATTTTTTGTCTGTTACCAATGCTGAAATCCCTCACTTCATCCAGTTGTGCCCCTGCCACTCACTGCTGTCAGCGTGAGTTAGGTTCTTTAGGAGCTTGCAGAGCTCAGGCAGAATGAGGCACTACAACCCTGAGCCTTGGTCTTCCCATAACATTTCAGCACCTGAACTTCTTTGGCACTTGAGTCTGAGAAGCTGAGAAAGCCACTCCTCGCTCAGATTTCCAAGGGACAGGCTACGCTCCAAGATCTGGCCTAAGTCTTTTAAGAAGATGGTTCTCTGCCAGTGCTCAGTGAACCGGTACCCGACCAGCATGACATGGGCTGCAGTCACTTTACTTGTAAATGAGTGGGGCCTCCAGCTTTTGCATGGCCACATGCCCTTTTGACTGGAGCGATAGAGGAAATTTACCTTCCTTTTTCTTGCTTTAATTTTCTGTGGTTTCGATTTATTTATTTTTATGTGACAGATATTGTGCAATGTTGGGCAATACCTTCCTAGCTATGTCACTCTTCCTGCCAGTTAACATTATTAGGGCTGCTGCTAATTTCTTCCCTGTTGCACATTCCTGCCGCTTCCCAAGGTGAGGTGGCGGTTGAGGCTTTCCCCATGGAACAAGCACCAGTGCTGTGCAGAGCCACAAGATCCACCCTGGCACGGCACTGGGGTACTTCAGTGAGGACTATTTGCATCAAGCAGCTGCTCTGTCAACCTCTCGAACATCTCCAGCAGAGCCAAAAATATACTTGTGGATCAATTCGGCTCCCACTGAGTTTGATGGAATGTTTTCCATTGATTTCTAATGGGATTTGGATGATAAACATTTCTGCACAGAAGGCTTGTCTCTGGCCTACAGGGACGAGAAATTAATATACAGTTTCTCCTTTTCACATAGTGCTTTTCCCCCCAGATGTTGAAAAATCAGTGAGTATGTGGCCTCCATAGGAAAGGATACCAGCTGGTTTATAGACTTCAACATTGTCAGAGTCGGATCCCCAGCCCTGTGAGTGTAGCTATTCGGTATTATAACACTCAAAATAATTATACCTTTGAAATACTTCATTTGAAGTTGCAATGACTTTCTTTCATGAACTGTTTCTAATTATTGTACTTCAAGTGACAAATTAAATGTCATTTGAAGCAATTATACCAAATACTCAAAAAATTATACATAGGCATGTCAATTAATATAATTAAGTCAAAAGTTACATTTCACAGCTGATTCAGCTTTTCCATTACAGCCTTGAAATTGCTTATGAGTTGAAAGTAACATTTGAACGAATCTGTAACAAACCTGAACACTAAAGGGCTTATTTATTTTAATATATTTATTAGACAAGTTGGGAAAAACATGAGTGTTCCTACATGAATAAGAAGAAATAATATAGTATTCTTTTTTAGAAGCTGGTTTTCCACCATTTAACTTCAAGAATTTTGTTTGTCAAAGCTCTGTAAAGGAACTCATTGTTTCCAAGCCTCCACTCTTGCTTCGTGGAAAAAGCAAACAAACATATTCTAAAGGGATTTATATGTTAGTTTTGGTTTCACAATGAATGTGATGTAGAGATTCAAGTGAGGCAACAGTGTGCTAACTTGCTCCTTTCTAAATAGCCCTTAAAACACTGCTACCCTTTCTTGAACCACTTGATTATTGAGAATCATGAAGTTCAGCAGCGTTCTCTTCCTTAGAAAGAAAAACAGGTCATGAAGCCTGATAGCTTTGATGTGCAAAGCTCTCCAGGACAGAACACAGGCAGACCAAGGGTGAACTCTTCCTCTTCTCATTGCACTGAGACTCCTCAGCATACTTCAATGTGCTTCTCTATCTTGTGTTTAAAGCTTCTCAGAGCTGCTTTCTTGACTGTCACAGAAAACACCAGGTCCACCTGGATAAGCATTTTCTCGACCTTGCTATATTCTGTTGTTCTGGATGACATCACCTGGAAGAGCTACATGATCTTTATTGAATGCAAGGGGCTTGATCATTCCAGTCTTTAGCATATAACAGTCTTCAAGCCAATTTTGCTCAGCTGTTACTCATAGAGAGCAGCCAGTTCTACCCAGGGGACACTGTACCTGACAAGAGGTACGAAGATGCACAAGAACAGCCCTAATACTGCACAGAGAGTGTATGACGTGGCAGCAGGGAAATGCAAGGCAGCAGATAAGCACCCTTCAGTCACCCAGGGGCTGTCACTGGGGACAGCACAGATCCCTGAAAACAACACTAAAGGGCTTTGCTTGCACAAGCAATTTTTTTTCCAGTAGTTTGTGGGGATTTGTTTACAGCATTGTCAATTAACAAGATAAAACCAGCTATAGGGACACCAAGTATAATCCTGTGACCTCTTCAAGCCTCCCATGTTTTCTAAGATTTTTTTTGTATGATAACACTACATCCATGGTCAAAAAGTCTCTATATGGCTCTGAGAAAAAGTGCCACATGTTGACAAAGTTAAGGGGAGAGAACATGAGCCATAGATAGCATCTAGAGTTCTTGAAAGGTGCTGAAATTACAGCACAAGAGACAGGTGGTATTCATTTATTCACAGATCAGATTCCATGTGTTTTGTCTTCTCTCCTTGCTGGTGAGTTTCCATAATCGAAAATAAAAATCATCTAAAAGGAATGTATATTTTCTCTTGCTTTCATATGAAAACATCACTCCCTCATGCTCTTTTAAGGAATGAGTTACAATGTTTGATCTATGGCTTGTAGCCCGATGTGGGATGAAGGTGCTGAGAAACGATAATAATGATGGCCATGGTGCAAATGCCCCTACAGATGAATGCTCACAATGGGGAACTCAGTGACAAAATGTGTCTTTCAGAAGACGAGCAGTGCAAGAAGCTGCGAGAGACCAGGGATTAATTACCGTGACATATACCACATTGATGGCCAGAGTTTCACATTGCCACAGTGGCAATGTGAACAGTTTAAAAAATAAATATGGGCTCATTTTTAAACTCACATGTCAGAAAAGATTCATCTAGATGTTATTTGAGAGATTCATGCCCTTTTAAATGATAATGAAGAAATGTGCATGCATTTGGATTTTCTGGGAAGCTGGCCGTACTTGCAGTTGATTTTGAACTCTGCAAAGGAGGGAGGTAAAAAGACAGTTCTTCAAGCAATTAATAATGATAAAACTTAGTGACTCCAGCATATGGTGAATAATACCTGGTCATCTGAGGGACTCAAATTGAAAAAAATAGAATGTGACACCTATGTTTATTTTACTAAAATATTAAAAATAACTAAATGTCAAAAGGAGAAAATAAAGCTACATTTTAATCAGGAAAAAATAAAGCCTTAGAAAAATATATTTGAAAACACGAAAGTATTGATATGCAAATTAGTATACTTTCATTAACAAGCAACTAGGATAAAGATTTTATAATTAGTCTCTTGAGACTAATAGGAAGTACAGCTATCTCTTAGACCCATATTTCTCCTTATGATTTGTTACTGCTACTTAGAATTTAAAAAGTCCAAACAAAAAGAAGACTTCAGAAATCAAAATTCTGAACTAGGAGTGTCATGAAATTAGTTTTAAAATATTGAAGTTAAAAAAGGCAGATTTTTTAAAGGTATTCTGACATGCGGTTGCTCTTAAACACCTCGCACCAGTCCTGCAAAAGGTTGTTTTACTTCAGTAAAACAACATGAAAATGTTTTGAAGGGGCTTTTGTGATTCTGTGAATTTAGGGCCTGATCTTCATTTGGGCTTATAATACCCAAGAGAAGATATGTAATGAAATCAGCAGCAGAAAAATGTTGGCATTCATGATACTGCACTCATCACTTGACAGTCAAGGGAGACTTCAAATGCTTCTGTTTATAATGAAATGTCTTTTCATTATCACGCCATTGTTTCAGTTCCAAATGAATGGCAAATGGTGTGCCTAGAATTTATATATATACTTTTTGTGCATTTTTTAATTGGCAGTACACTGATTTGGCTGATAAAAACTTGAGAAAATAGTTCATTTCTGATAAAGAACAGCCACAAAGCTGGGGAGTTGCTTTGCTAAGTTGCACACTCAGTTGCTCTAATGGCAGACACAACAAAAATAAAATTAAAAATCAGCCTCTCCATCTCAATTATTTTTTTCCATAATTTAAGAGTACTAGAAAATGATTTAGTATTTGCAGTCTTTGCCATGTATTTGCCAGTTATTGGCATAATGCTTTCATTAGCCTGAATGCCTAATATTCAAAGTAGGCAAGGGATTCTGGGCAACATGTTCACACAACAGGAATTTCTTCACAGATGTGACATCAGAAAGGTCTAGCAAGCCGGTCTGAAGGCAGCTGGAGCAAACAACCTAATTCTCTTCAGTCTTCCTGTTGTTTGGCAAAACATTCACATTTAAGTAGCTCTCGGCTGATTTTTATTCACCAAGGTCCTAAAACTCCACCAAACTCCCTTTACAGTATTCTGCCAGGGCAAAAGCAGCCTTCTGGTTGGTGAAACTTGGCAGAACAGGATAACAGCACTTTACTTATCCTTAATCTTTCCTATATTTTTGCTACCTAACCAGGTAGGTTTTGTATATCTAGTAACAGCTAAATCAAATATGTGGGAATTAAAATATAATGGTAACTGAAATTAGCTAGTATGTCTGACAACATTTGTCCGTGTGCAGATAGATCCACTTTCTCATAATCTATATCAAGACATTTTATCAAGTCAGAACATTGTTCCTCCTTGTTGAAAACCCAATGGACTGAGTTTCATTCCCTCATCTTCTGTCTGGCTTTAATGATACCTGTTAATTATAGGTTACTTTATAAACATTTAATTAAGCCTAGAAATAGTCCTACCTGACAAGACATACTTCCTTGTCCCTATCTTGAAGATAGGTATCTAAAGTCTAATAGTGTAAGCAATCTGTCTGTGAAATCAGGGCACAAAACTGTAATTGCCAAGCATATCTTTCATGCCAAATTTGATTCTCAACCATGTCTACATGAACTGGGTAAAACATTGAAAAATAAATCTCACGAAAATATTTCACAAATAATACTTCCAGTTTTGTAAAACTTTTTATTGGGTAAGTTGAGTGGGCCGTGAAAATCTGTCTACCATTACCTGAATAAATAAATTACTTAGTAAGAAGCTGTCTCAGTTTTAGCTAAAAACCCCAATTCTGCTCAGGGATTTTTACTTTCCAGTTTAGTCTCTTCTAGGAGGCTGCACTTTCTGAAGTCAGCAGCATGTTTTTGCAGACAGTGTGTGCTCCTGGCAGCGATAACAGCTGATGTTCACAGTCACTGCCTGGCACTGGGATGCAGAAAGGCTCTTGATTATACTTATTCCTGTAGTGACCAAGGCCACTGCTGGCTCTTGTGTGCCATGCTGGGGGTGCTGGGTAGTGAGAGGGGACACAAGGAAGTAAAAGGTTGCACCTCCGGGGGGTAATAGACAGGACAAGTGACCAATGAGAGTGTTCCAATCCATATACAACATATTTAGTATAAACTGAGTGATCACGAGAGTTTCTGTCTCTTTTCCCTTCTTTTCTATATCCTGCAATGTCCAGTGTCCAGGGAGGACTCCATCTGACCTCCTGCTTTTGATCTGGATCCTGAGTTCCCAAATCCAGCTCCTGTATCCAGCTCCCACCGCTGCTGAGCCTGGGGCTGCCCCAGTGCCTCCTGCTCTGCAGCACCAGTGCTATTGGTGGGGGAGTTGAGTTTGATATTAGGCTTATATATATTTGTATATAGTTCCTTTTTTTTAGTTTTTCACTATTATTTCCATTATTATTTCATTAAAGCTGTTCTAATTTTTCTTTCTAACCTGTAAGTCTCTCTGCCTCATTCCCTTTTCAGGGTGGGGAAGATGGGGTTAGAGAGCGTCTGTCTGCATTTAGTGGCTGGCCCAGCCCTAACCCACGACAGAAGCTTTATTACCATGCTTCATTAATATATTCCACAAACTGATTAGCCATGAAAAGCAAATTTAGTCACCTCTTCCTCAGATATCTTACTTATATATCACATCAAACATAAAAGACACATATCGTCACCAGCACAAAGCTAAGGTTGCTTAATCGGAGTTTTCTGGCTGCTACATGCTTGAGGTTAAGTGTAAACATACCACTAATATTCTTCCTGGTGTTGCAAGTGAGATGCACACACATTTCTTCAAAATAGGATTCAGGACATATTTACCAAATCTCTACTTGAGTGTACATTTACATTTACCAAATCTCTATTTTTTACATTTGTCAAAGTATAAGAAGGTTTGTCCAGTACCCTTACTGCTCTTCTCTAAGTTAACTGTGTGAATAAACGAGTGATACTCTACTCTAGGTCCATAATTGCCTGGCCAGTACCATTTTGTAGGAAATTTCAATGACTGAAGGATAAAGAGTGGGGTATAATGAAATTCTGATGCACCATTACCTATGGTTACAGTAACAATCACTTGGAAGAAGAACAAGCATCAGTAATAGTAGTCTCTCCTTGTACCTTTTTTAAATGCTAAGTGCATTTTCATCCTTATAGTAAACCAAACTGATTTAATATGAGCAAATTTCATAATAGAGAAACCAGTAAGGTATGTAAATGTGAAAGTCTTATCTCTTGTCAGCCTTAAACAATAATCTATTATCTGAGTTGCTCTGAAATTCTGATTTATTCCAGTTCTCTGCATCCCAATGGATTTTTCACATATTGATTTGAATATGACTGCACACAATTAAAACAAATTATTTCCCAAGAGTCTATGAAGCTATTTACCAGTTTTCCCTCAATAGCTAGCTGCCACAATTTACTAGTCCAGAGCCTTGCAAATTTTTTCGTTTGTTAAATGCATTTAAAAAATTATTTTTGTTTCAGTTATCAGCTATGAAGCTAATATATATTTCTTTCTTCCTTGGTACTATGCATTTGTTCTGCTATGTGTTAAATGGCAACTGTCATTTTGTATTAAAAGCCTTTTTTTTCTTTGGCCTTTAAAATCTACTTCCTCGTACAGACTAACAACAAGTTTCCAAAAAGTCTTCCTTAATTATAAAGACAATCAATCAAATACTGAGAGTGATTTGAACTGAATATGTGGGCATAACAAATGTAAGAAAACAGATACAACTTCAACAGAGAAGAATAGTTCCTGGGCACTTAGACCCAAGCAACTAAACATTTGCTTCTTAAGAGCTTTTAAGTATGTATCAGCCTTAGGAAAGCTGCAATTGAACTCGGACTTTTCAGATGACCACCTAGCCTGACTTAAATGTTAGTTAAATCAGAACCAATCTTTCTAAGCTTTCTCCTCACTAGTAGAGGTGGATGTTTTTGAAAATCTTCAAAGGGAAATTATCTTTTGTAAAAGCAGTAGACAGAGCCATTCAGGTTTGAAGATCTTGAAGTCAAGAAGCCTTGGCATCTCCATGAGCCAGTTCAAAGCTCCTATACAAGTAGCAGTAAGCTCAGGATTTCCCAGTAGGAACATCTGGCTTCTGAGGATTAAGACTGCTGAGTTGTCTAGACAGTAAGTATATATCTTATGATGATGTAACTTAAACTTTAAGTTCAAAGGTTCAGAATAAGGATGGGGAGAGATGTGTCCACTTGGCACAGAGGACTGATAGGATATTTAGAGAACAATTCTAATCAAATTGAGGAAATCTTTAAATTCGATTTGGAGAGGACTGAGGATAAATATCCATGGAGAACCAAAATGTAGGGTCCTACACAGTCATGGCCTAAGAAACAGAGGAGATGGAAAACTACAGTAGTCATAAGTTAGACAAGAGAAAAAATGGGTAACACAAATATGTTTATGCACAAACGTCAGGAGTATGAAAGACAACAGCATTAACTACAAGCTTTAGAGCATCTATAAAGCTATGTATGACACTAAGACTTGGTGATACAGAACACTGCAACAGTTAGAGGAAAGCATAACTTGCTTAATAAATATAGACAGAAGAAATGGGAGGAAACACTAAGTCATCTAATTAAGATTATGTATAGTAATTTTTAAGTTCAAAAATATGCAAGAAACAGGCTTTCTGAAAACCTCTTGGTAAAAATATATGGTTAAAAGAGAAGAATTATCATGTCACCGTGGATCATCTAACCAAAAACCTTTTTTTTTTTTTTAAGCAGCTATGGAAAGTGTATTAAGGGTAATAGCTGGAAGTAATGGGAAGCTATGACTGCACTGGTCTAACAAAAAGGTGGTACAGAATGAGAAAAATCATGCTTCAAACTCTGAGAAAAAAAAAAGCGGAGATAAATGCTATTTAGAAGTTGTAAGATATTATCAGGGTCATAGTAACACCCTGAAAAATAGGGAGGAAGGTTCTAATACTCTCCTTCCTATGCAGCAAAAAAATGAAGGCACTGGCCAGTAGGGCGAGCAGGACTTGTGATTGCCGCAATGCATGTTAGGCTGCATTCCCATTTAATATATGTCTCGAGCTAGGAATAACCTATATTATTCCTGCTTATGTGTGCATGGTACACACTGTAAATAAACCATACTGAACTTCAAAGTCTGTCTCTGTGTAGGTTGCTTCTCAAAATGTCAAAGGTAAATAATGCAATAGATAATAGTCAATCAATAGTGTCATTATAATAATTGCTGTGCTTAAACAGAACGTCTGTTGTGGTATTTTTATTATCTGTGTGATCCCCACAGAGAAAGGAAATATATGTACACCATATCACAGAATCAAAGA
>NW_009722724.1:0-291 GCF_000703405.1 Apaloderma vittatum
AGGCTGGCAGAGCAAACAGCGAAGGGGACCTGCAAGGGGGACCGGCACTGACGAGGGCAGAGGACACCAAAAACCTTTTCCAAACAGGGGCAGAGAGACCGAGCAAGCCACTAACAAAATCTGAAACCAGCTCTCCTGGTACCAGTCCAGGCTGGGGCTTTTCTCCACTGCTCCATCCCTGGGACCATTGGGAAGCCATGCCCAGGGGACAAGGATCCCACCCATCGGCACCCACACTTGGAACCAGAGCTCAACTTTCCCAGAACGCTCATCCCACACATCTCACCTAAG
>NW_009722724.1:371-637 GCF_000703405.1 Apaloderma vittatum
AGCGCCAGCTGGCCCATAGCTGGGGACGGTGCCGTTGGGGCGGGAGGAGTTGGAGAAGGGCTGGGTGCGCGAGGCGTTCCTGGCATTGAAGCGGCTGAAGAAATCCAGGTGCTGCGCGTAGACGTCGAAGTAGAGGATCATGATGATGACAAAGTGGAGCAGGCAGAGCAGCAGCACGGCCTTGCAAATCCTTTCCAGGGTCACCCCCAAGAGCAGCCTGGTCATCTTCCGGGCACGGGCAGGCGGACATGTGCGCTCAGCGGGGC
>NW_009722724.1:658-912 GCF_000703405.1 Apaloderma vittatum
CCTGCCAAGACACATCACGCTCGGGACATCGCCAGCCTGAGCCCCCAACTCCAGCCCAAACGGCACCAGGGCAGTGAGAGCAGCGCAGATGTGACAGGCTCACAAGTCAGCATGCCAGAGAGCACCCTGAGGTGGATGCCGTGCTCAGATCCGCACTTTGCAGGCACAGTCATGAAGACATGAGAGGCCCCAAGACCTACGCAGTAGTCTCCTTCCTTCTTTCCAAGCCCAAGACCAGGCCAGACCCACTCACT
>NW_009722724.1:1250-1651 GCF_000703405.1 Apaloderma vittatum
CACCCAGCAGAGCAAGAAGCTGTGTGGCAGACACCAAGCCAAGCTGGTCGTCCCTGTCGCACCCAGGACGGTCCTGCTTACGTCCAGAAGCGTGGGTCCTCTCTCCTCCTGCTGCCGGTGGCAAAGTCCCCTGGGATGCCGGGATCCCCTTATCTCCCACATGACACCTGGAGCTGGGCCAGAGCCCTGCTGGGAAGGCAGAGTCTGGGAGAGTCATCGGAGAGGCCCGGCTGAGCCAAACTGTCCGGCCCTTCCGTCCCAGTCCTTGCTCTCAGAGGAGCTGCTAGAACAGGGCACTGCAACCACGAGGGACAGGCACGGGGACTTGTAAGGCTCTGGGGACGCTGGGACAGGCCAGTGTGGCTGCAGGTACCCCAGGCGGTGTGTGGGGAGCTGTGGCA
>NW_009722724.1:2036-2362 GCF_000703405.1 Apaloderma vittatum
TCTAGGTTCTTTCTAGAAAGTTGCCCTCTGGAGAAAAGCTGGCCTTGCCGCTACCTCCCAAACCTTGTCACGGTCGCAGCACCCTGTCACCCGCCTCAGCTCTTGACATAGGGACCTGTCGGCCCCCAGCAGCTGCCAGAAACCCTCCCCAAAATCCCTCGCAGCAGCAGGCAGCAGCACATGGAGTGGCAGCATCTCAACAGCCAGGCAGGGAGGTGTTAGGGAAAAATGAAAGCGGGTTTTAGAGATCCTTTAGCAGGGCGGTCCACGAGGTGAGTGGGGAGCGATGCTCGACGGGAACAAAAGCAAAGCACTCCCTCCAACGA
>NW_009722725.1:0-266 GCF_000703405.1 Apaloderma vittatum
CAAAACCCAACCATGACCCCATGGGATGTGCCTGGAGCTCCTTGGACCCCCAAAACCCAACTGTGACCCCATGAGGTGTTCCTGGAGCTCCTTGGACACCCAAAACCCAACCGTGACCCCATGGGATGTGCCTGGAGCATCCCCAGGTCGCCCCTGGAGGTCTGGAGAAGGTTCTCCAAGGGTTCTGGGGGGGTATTTTGGGGTATTTTGATGTAATTTGGGGGATATTTTGTGGTTCCTTCAGGTTCTCAAGGGGGTTCTGGGTA
>NW_009722726.1:0-218 GCF_000703405.1 Apaloderma vittatum
ATATATATTAAAAAAAGATATGCTAGCTCTGCTGGAGCTTGTAATTGTACCTAAAACAAGTCTCTTACATTTCAACTTAAAACATTGTAATGCACAAAATTCGAGCCCAACATTTAAGTGACAAGTATTTTGCCCATTACTGAACCTTTTTAACATACTCCCAGCTCTCGAATAAACTAACGGGGGCAGCCAATGCCCAGCACAGCAGCTCGGAGCGG
>NW_009722726.1:305-23286 GCF_000703405.1 Apaloderma vittatum
AGGTCAAAATCCACCTCTAGGATTTATCTGTGCCAGGAGGGCAAGAGGCTGCCGCGCGCAACTGCCCGATGGTTTTACGTATTAATCTGTTCAAGAGAAGGATTATATTTAACATTAGAAAACAGCAATATCCGCACATCCCCACGGCAGCTTCCAGCCTCTGAAATTCTGCTCTCGACTGCCCAGGGGAGACGAGGAGCTCGCGCCCTCGACGGTTTGCGTTATGTGACGTGCAGCACCCGCGGCTCTTGCACCCTCCCATCCTGAAGCAACGCAAAGACCTCGTCCCTGCATGAAAAAATGCAACAGGGCAAGGCCGGCACAGCCACCAGGGAGCAGCTGGCAGGCTGCACCTTACAGCCCCATTCATCCCTCCCACCAGGTCTGAACCCCGAGCTCATGATTCGAGCCGTCGCTACCGCCAGAGCCATCCTTAACCTAATGGGAACAAGATGAAGTCCAAGTATTGGCAATCACAACAAAAATAAACAGTTGCTGAGGCCATAAACCACAGCTGCAAGAGTTGCAGAGATATTAACACTCATTTTCCTGAAAAGGAGGAAGGGGTGTGCACCAGTGAAGAACACAACAGCTTTTATACATTTTCACACACACCTCATTATGCAAGACAGGCTCAATGGTCTGAGCACCCAAGTGCTCATGACACCATTTCAGTGTAACTCTCTACCAAACAGATTCACCACCAACTCGTTGGTGTTTTAAGAGGGGAAGAGCTGTGAAGTAAAACCTTCCCCACGCAGTGAGAAAGCAAATATCACAAAGTCTCTCTCCCATATGGATTCTCAGCTAATAAGGAAATGAAAAAGTACCCATTAAAGCTTCTCTCTGCTTTCACAGTAACTGGGACTGGGTCTACTCAACAGGTCCTGACAATGCTGGGGAAGGAAGGTGAACATATAGCTTTAGGACAGTCGGCAAGACGCAAGCAGGAAATAAAAGCAACTTATTTCAAGAATGATCAGAAGCACTTTCAGCCCTAAGAACTCATCCCGCTAGTGGCAGCGCCCAGCTCATGTGCTCCGTGCTTCCCGCAGAAGACAAATTCCCGCTGTATGCCCAGAAAGAACAGGCTGCAAGTTGAAGGGGTGTTTTAAATTAGCCATACACATACGATTTAAGACTCGCTCGAGAGGCTCTTCGAAAAGAACACAAACCACGGAGTTCATGACATTCCCAGAAAAGAGCACCAGCTATTTGAAGTTCGCTGTGCGGTGCGACCACCAGAGGATCGGAGCAGCACCGGGACGAGCTCGCTGCTGGTTTAAATCTTCCCCGCTCTGTTGTTCTTATGCAACGGGGCTCCAAAGGGTCCCAGCCCCGAGGTCGGGAAGGAAGCCAACTTCTGATCAAACAGCATATTAACCCCCTCTCTCTTCCAAAGGCTTTTGTTTCCAACTTCTGATCAAACAGCGTATTAACCCCCCTCTCTCCTCCAAAGGCTTTTGTTTCCAGCATAGGCTCAAAGAAGCGTCTTTTGGTACGTCTGGCAGCACACGAGAAAGCTATCGCTACGGCAAGGACGCTCAAAAAGACCAGGCTAAAACCTGAGAGGAATTTCATAAACGTATCGATGTTTCAGTGACCAAGCAGCCTGAGAACGTGGGCGGCGAGAGTGCAAATCCGAGCGTGCAAAGGGAATCCCACACACCCGGGATGTCCCATGTACCCAGCAACCTGACCTAGTGGGGATGTCCCTGCCATGGCAAGGGTTGGAACCAGAGGATCTTTGAGGTCCCTTCCAACCCAAATCACTGTCTGATTCTACTCTGCCACGCGGGGGCTGACACCAGAAGGGTGTTCAGACCGAGCATCACGAGCCTTCCATACCTTTCCTCAAGGTGCTGTTCCTTATCCTCCAGGAGGAGGAAAGTTAGACCCGAGTCAGACGCAGAGAACAGTAGCGTTGAGTGAAAATCTGTGCTGGGAATTCTGAGGAGATTTGGGTCTTGCTTAAATTCAGTGCTCTTGAACCCCAGCAGCTCAACGCACCATGTACATCCCAACTCCACAAGTTCCTTTTTTGAAGAAGGGAGATGGAAGATGTACCAAAAACATTGTGCCCCTTTGGAGCAGTTGAGTCTGCACCGGGGGGTTGTGCACATGCATCATCTCCAAGAATTCTGTCTCCAGGGACCTGTAATAAAAAAAACTTCACAAAACCATTTGACCACCACCAACACCCTCTTACCACATGCAGAAACACCCTGAGCTTTCTCAAGGCCGATTCAGAAGTTCCCAGGCAAAGGAACGGGCAAATCATCAGCTTCACCTGAAAGCCCGACATTAAAAACCCCACACCTACGCGATGGTTTTAACTCTGATTGCGATAGGCAGTGTCTCTCTGCATCACGATCTTTGCTTTTGTCTCCTCAGAATCAAAGAGATGTCCAGCCTCTAAGTGCTTTTTTGCCCAAAGTTGACCCCAGATATTTGGCAGAGATGGCATCCGAGACCAAGAAGAGGTCTGACTGGATGAATTTTGAGGTTTGTTACACATCTCCCAGCAGGATGTAAAAGGAGCAGAGCTCTCCCAAACAGCAGAGCAGTAACAGAAAAAGAATTTTAAAATGGACAAAATTTTAGCAGCAGCAGCAGCAGAAGTTTTAGTAGAAGAACATGTTACTAACCGGAACACGTTTCAGCGACTACAATGAAGAATTTCAGAGCTACAGTCCAGGTGATCTAATTTTAAGATGTTACACCTCCAGAGCAACGAGATACATTCCGCAGTGAAGCAGCACCAAACCTGGCTGGCTTCCCTCCTCTCCTCAAACAGCGACAAAGGAATACTGTTCTTCACCAGCACACAGAAAACACCGGCATGTATTTTCTTCGAGACACCTGTTAAGCTGAGAGAAGCTCCCACTGAGCACAGCAGAGGCGGCCGCGGTGCCCCAATGAACCTCAGGGTTTCATGAGGCCAAGGGAAGGGAACAACGCTGCGGTTAAGGCTCCACCACGCTGCTTCTGTTTGATCCAAACAGCTGCCTGCTTTTGCTCAACTCGATGCAAAGTTACACAGACGGCACCGATGCTTCACGCTCACCAGGGAAGAGCTGCAAGAGCCGCATCTCGAAGCCGAAGTCGACCTCCCCAGGTAGCGCTTTCCCCTTATTTCTCCAAGGAAAAAATAAAATGCTGCAAAGCCCACTTGGGCTTCGGTGAAGAATAATCTAGACTTATTTTACTTCAAAAAGAAATCTTTGCAAGTAAACTGTGCCAACTATTCCTGCTAACAGACCGCAAAAGCCTCATCCTCGAAGAGCTCAGGTAAAAGGCATGCTTGTTACACACCTGCCACCTGAGCCACAGAAGGACTGCAGGCATAGGGCCTCTTCTATTGGAAAGTGCAATACCACGTACCTCCAGCCTGGAGGAAAAAAACAAAGAAAAAAGGAGGGAGGAGTGGAAGAGTAAGGCCCATGGGAGCTAAAAAGCGTCAGTTAGTGATTGTGAGAAAGGCTTTCCTCCTCAGTCGCCCGTGCAGACCGATACACGGGGATCCAGACTTTGACCTTCATAAGGCAGCAAAGAGCTCATTAATTATGTCCTTTGATGTAAAGCCAGAACTTACCCAAAAAAAGTTGCAAGAAGTCTACCTTATAAACAAAACCCTAGACAAACTGGTAACTGCACTCCGTGGAGTTTATTAAGAACAAATTTACTTGCAGCCCCTTAATTCCATTTGCAGGCTGGCTAAGCAAAGCTTGCCGGCTGTTTTCTTCTTATTGACAAGTCCCATCTTTAAAAGCTACTCACATAACAGCTTTTGCTACAGCAAGTTACAAAACCCAGCTACCACATCAGCAGGGCAGCAGCTAGACTGAACGCTCCGTTACCTGCTGCAGAACCTTGAATCTAAAAGCAAGCAACAAACTGATGTTTAGAGCTACGAGGTGCAACGTTCAAACTTCCTAAGAATTGAAAGGACGAGGGCAATGGTAAAAGAAGTAAAAAAATAAAAAAAGGTGTTGATTGATCCCTCTTTCAGCTTTCTCACAAATCTGACCAAGAACCAAACAGCCCCTGTGCCTACGTACACCAAACATGGGGCCGTCTCACCCCAAGAGCCGTGTGTATTAAAAACCGCGCACACTGTGACCAGGTTCTCCTGACAGCACAGGACACCACCCCGTCAGCAGCCGCACGCAGAGATTGCAAAGTCCTCAGCATCCTTCGGACATCATCTCCAGGCCTGCGCGCAGAACGTTGTTAAAAAAATCAATTTGTGCAGGACCAGGTGCTCCCCTGGCTACGCAAGCTCTGGGCAGACTCAGTTTTGAGGCTGGGGTTTATTTTTCTTCAGGGAGGTCTAAGAGCAGAGATGAGAGGAGGCCGGGCTCAGATGCCGAGGCCGAGCGAGGGGCAGCAGGGCCCGTGTGTTCGCACCGTGCAACGCCCACCAGACCAGTGGCGGTGAAGGGACGACCGAGAGAAACCTCAGTGCGTTTCTGAAAACCCGGAGTTACAAAGCAGCAGCACCCAGAACGCCAAAGGCCACGGGACTTGCCTCTAGCGGGCTGTCATATCATACAGACCAAGAATTTAGCTACGTTAAGTACTTTGCGTAAGAGTTACCCACATGAGGTTCCAACAAGTTTTAGAAGAGATGTTAAACCTCATGTTTCAAAATTAGAACCCCCCCCTCTAACCAACAGGAGTGAAACCTACCACAAAGAGGTGATCCTCCTACTTCGTTTTTACACTTGGTTGTAAAGCACGTGAAAGCGGCTCCGGGAACTGCAGTCAGGCTGCCCAGCTCAACTCCCTCTGGGCAATAAAATCACCAACATGTAGAGAAAGAACACGAGCGAGTTTGGGATTTGAAGAAGTAACACCGGTGGCGTTTTTGGCGACGTGGCTGCACTACGAGCAACTTGCCACACACATCAAGATTCCATATCCGAATTCCCAAAACACACTCGCTTTTACCCACTAATCCACTCCGCGCATCCTGCTCTTCCTAAAGCCTGCTTTAAGAAAATTATTTTCTGATTACATCAGAAGAGACCTCACGTTTTCCCCTCACAATCAACGAACAGAACCGTATCTGTAATGCAGGGGATCGGAGCAAGAGGCCTCAGAAGCGAAGTGCTGAGATATAAGCAAGCACCAAGACTTATTTTAAATAAGTTTCTCTTCTGCCACGCACGCCTTGCGTACGTACAGACACTCCCAAAGAGCTCAGGCGTCTTTGAAGCCTTTCACAACTCACTATAAACTCGTGCAAGTCATCCACAATCCCCCGCGGTTCACAAAACGTAGAACAGCTGAAAAAGGACTGCAGGCCAACAAGCGAAAGAGAAGACGAGACCATTTTTACTTTAGAACAGTCAAATTAAACTACAGTTTGGTAAATGTGCTGGCAATCGCAATTGTTTCTGTGACTCAGGGTTTCTGCAGCCCAGCACTATCGGATCCCAGCACTATCGGAATTATCCTTCAGCCCCGCACGGCTTTTTGTTGGCTCGTTTGCACATCTTTGTGGCCACAGCTCTTCAACTTGTTAAGCTGGTAATGACCAGCACAACCCCGCAGAAGGGCAGAATGCTTCCAATTCTTTCTACAGAAGCCGCACAGAATGCAGTATTAATTTCACCTCGTTTAGATACAGAAAGGTTCATTTCATTCGGCAAGTGCAAGATGCTTTTTACTGTTGAGGCAGCCAGCAAGAAATCAGAATAATGAGTTCACAGGCACGTTTCTGGTTTTCACCCAGACTGAAATTCCATAAACTGAAAGAATAAACTGCCGCCCTGAGTAATTAAGCAGCATTTCCTATCCACAAAAGCATATTCTCCTTGGGTGTCACTAAACATTGTACTGATTTCAAACAATTCAGCTGCTATTAAAAATAAATAAATAAAAGAAATCCTCGTTCTTGCTGGCAAGGTGAATTACTGGAAGGCTCTTTCCTTGTCAAGGACAATGCGGGTTTGTATCAGGCAGACGTGGCAGGTTTGCCACCGCTGCGCGACTCCTCCCTGTTGTTCGTGCAAACAGGGGAGTTCCCAAATCACAAGGCCCAGAGCAAAGGGCTGGGCTGGGAGAAGGCGCAAGCACAGACGAGCTGGAAAAGATGCCCCCGACGCTGCAGGACAGACGACAGCCCAGGGGAAATGTCCCCCTGTCACCGCAGGCAGGTTTTCTGGCTCTTCTCCCTCCCCATGAACTGCACCTCTGCAAACAAAAACCCCAGCGAGTCTTTAGAGGCTCAGGAGCCCGACGCCAGCAGCTCCACACGACGGACGGCGCTGGCCGCGCCCGGGGGGACGGGGTGCCTCCCGGGGACGCTGCCGGCGCTCGGGGTGGCGGGCTCCCTCCTGGGCAGGTCCCTCTATCGCGACGTGAGCGCCGATCCCCACCACGACTCAGCAGACACCCGGCTCTGTGGTCTACAGAGCAGGAGGAAAGGCAGATGCTCTTCTAAGATTGGAAAATCGAGGGTACCAGGTGGAAAGAGATACCACAGGAACAAGAACTGGTAAGAAAATGCCAAGAATTGAATTATTTTAGGCTAGAAGAGACGGTTATATCTCAACTGTGCCCTCCTAGTTCCCAGCGTGAACTGCTCCCATCCCTCTGAAAGCCGTTCCTGTCACACACGCTGTTGGCTGCTCCACCAAAAAAATTTATTTTTCTTGGATAGGCTTTCCCCCCAGCCCTTTCCATCAGGTTCAGCCAAGACACACTCTCTACTTCAGGACTTTTCAAAAGGACTAGATAATGTTTACCTCACGCCAAGACACCGGGCATGCGATAGAAAAAAGCCTCTGTAGAGAACAGCGAGCCAGTTTCCACCTTCTGAGCAACCTCTCCCGCAGTCCAAGCACTGCGTTTTTGGAAGGATCTCATGCTCAGACTAATTTTATTTGCATCCTGTGTGAAGCCTGCAACAACTATCCAGTAATTTAATAAAGAGCTGGAAAGGGAGAAAAGAAAAACGTCTCTTGCTCTGTTTCTTTCATTTGGATCCTTTGCAATCAACAGTACGTTATTTAATATCTATTCTTCTGCAAGAATAGATTCTTCTAGAAGATGGGATATTTTTACAAGATGTTCAGTATTGAAACATCTCACAGAAGAGGTAGAGATTCCATCGCTGCTTATTTTCTCCAAAAAAAAAAAATAAAAAAATCGAGAGATAAATCTCATCAGGGCAAGTTTTTTATCAAAGATGTGTTTACTTCAGGAAGGTTTGCTTACTCTTTTGGGGGAGAGAAAGGCAGAGTGAATATTGCTTACTTTACAGTCACTTTCCAGGAATTCTGCTTTTCTATAGAAGTAGATCCTAGCTTTTTTAAAAAAAATAAATTCATTTTTCATTTGCAAGCAAAACCAAAGCCTATCCCTTTCACATGTCTAGAAGGCAGGACAAGAGCCAAACCAAACCGAGCTGTGGCAACTCTCCGTCAAGGAAAAGGCAGCAAATGAAAACAGTTTGTAGTACTACGTCCTCTTCCAGACCTTAACGCTCGGTGAAATTTGAAAAGGTTTGCTCACAGCGAAGCGCGGTGTTCAAATTCTCAATCCACCCCGATTTCTAAAATCTGCTGCGAACCGCAGAGCTGGGCTGGCAACGGATTCAAGAACCCGAGGTCTGGGGGGGATGATCACACTGCGAACAGGCTCATGCACCACCCCAGGGAATTAATCCCAACCCGAATTAATCTGAACCCGAGATTTTGCCGCTGTAGGACAAGGCTCTTTTTCTGACTTGTGTCAACGTCGCTGGCACATGTCAGACGAAAGCGTAAAACACGCGGTGCGCTCTCAAACGCATTCAAAAACTTCCAAGCCAAGCGTTTCACAACAAGAGCCAACACAAAAGGAATTGTATCGGAAACAAAGAGCCATCGCCGCGAGTCGATTGCGACACAGCCTCCGAGGGTCCGAAGGGCCAAGCGGGCTGAACGGCCAAATTATTACGTGTTTTCACTTCCCCAGACCTAGAGGATTCCCAGCTTTGGAAGAGATAGGACAAGTTTTTTTCATTAGCGTAGCTGGAACGAGCTGCGGGAAGAACCAGCCCCATAATGCAGCCATTGTGCTTCGGCGCTGCCGTCTCGCTCGAAGGGCGAGGAAGTTCACGAGGAGTACTAGAGGCATGTTTTAATCTAAAAAAAAAAAACCAATCCAAAAAATAACCAAACAAAAAACCCAACAAACCGAACAGACAGGGCTTGGTACAAAGGGAAAATGTCCCTTACCGTAGAATCTCTTGCAATAAATGCCGGGACTTTAAAAGCGACACCAGCCAGCAGTAAGCTGACAGGCAGCCCCGGTGAGTTCCAACCGCGTGTATCTACGGGAGATTTTTTGTGTGGCTTTTGACGTTCTCCCAGAGAACTCTGTGAAATGGGAGCCAGCGCTTTCCAGCTCAGCTCTGTGCCCTAACGTGTGTCAAAAACTGATCAGAAGTCCGACGGAGATGATTAATCCTTAAGGAAGTCGGGCAGCGGCTGTTCTTGGTGGCAGAGAGGAGGAGGAGGAGGGGGGCGCTACCTATTTGCTCCCCTGCGCTGTAAGAGACAACAGCATAAGCCAGAGTTAAGCAGATAATCACAAATTCTCAGAACCTCCTTTACCTCACCCAAGCATCAGCTAACCAAATAAAGCAAGATGCTTTTGGACAAGGTACTCTCCGAAATGGAATGAAACACGGGAGAGCTCCATTACTTCAATTAATACTCCCATTTGTACCAGGTCAGCAGTTCTCAAGGGCAACAGGGACAGGCACACGCACATCCCAGCATTTCTCGTCTCAACAAAATCCTCAATCCCCAGGCAATAAGCATCCAACTCACTTTAGAACTCCAGCCCATCTCCAGTAGGAAAAAAATTTTAAAACGGGAGAAAAGGCTTCACCGGATACGTATTCTTGGAAATATCTGTTTTCAGTCTCTCAAACTGGAAGGGAGATGACACAGTTTTCTCCCAGGCCTAATAAATTTAAGTGAAAACAAATATTTTTCCAGTAAGACTACCACAGCAAGACCCAGGACAAGATTACTTTATGTACCAGCTTGACTAGTTGAAAAATTCAAACACCTACATCAGAGAGAGAGAAAAACAACAACAAAATCCTGCTAGAAAGCTCCAACGGCAAAGGGGGGGGAATTTTCAATTATATAAGGCAAACATTTAAAGTAGCCAAGTGCTCTGGATGCAGATGGTTGTTAACAAGCAGACAAGAACTAGATGAAAGCGATTTTGAGGAACGCCGCACATCAGAGCGGAACAATAAAGAGAGGATTCCTACAGCAGATTCCTCAGCTACAAGAACAGACTCTCATTAGCAGGGACCACTTCGTTACCACAACAGCGACCGATGCCGAAGCCCTGCAGTCGTCGCTTGCTCCAAGCATCCCAACTGAGAGCTTCTGGGAATTTAAGGCCAAAGTCCTCACGGATGCAACACCAATGATGAAAAAAAAACAAAAAAACCACTACACGAGATTCTCTAGGCGTCTTATCCCCTCCAGGAGTTGGGCTGCTGAGCGCCACCAAAGCCTTCAGACATCACCTTCTGAGGTTGTGGGAAGGATGGGAAAAAGGGAATGAAGAGGAAAGAGGGTGAAAGACAATTCAAGCTCCTGTGCTCAGCCACCGACCCGAGGAGCGAGCAAAGCGCCGGCCAGCGGCAGAAATGACCCAAGGACATAACGCAGGAGATGGGAAACCCGCAACTACCGCCCGTGGGGGAGACACCGAGAGCGAAGGGGAAAGAAATTCACACACGCACGGGTGGCAGGTTCCCACGGGCGTGCGGGATTCACGTCAACACCGGTGACAACTTTCACAAGCTCTTTGAAAAGTCACCGAAAGGGCTTGACGGAGTCACTTCTCCTTTAATTTATCACGGGGGAGTGCCCTGTGCCAGCACACCAATTCACTCGCAGGAAAACACGGGTAAAATAAGCAACTCAATGTGCCGAGCGGCTGATCTGATGAGGGCTTACCTGTACCCAGCCTGGCGAGGCGTTTGGTTTCAGGAGTTTAACGTAAGCCAAGCACGGCCGGTAACAGCAGCAAAGGGGGGGAGAGAAAAGGCAGATCCGTGCCTTGACAACTAGGGTGGGTTACAAAAGCTTTTTCTCCACTATTTCGAAAATAAATACTACCTCCAGAGCCAGCACACGGGAGAATCAGCTGCAAAAATAACTAGAACTCCTCCTATTAAAAAGATCTGGAAATGAATAGGAGAGGAGAGGGAGTGCGGGAGGGAGAGGAGGGGCGCGAGGGCACACTCGACAAGCCAAAGATTCACACAAAGGAGCGAACAAGTACAGAACCGCTGTCACCGGAGACAGATGTAATTTCACCCTGTTAGTAAGAATTCAAAGAACAGCTCATGTTCATAAAAAAGCAGCTGGGGGGGGGAAAAAAAAAAAAAGAAAATCCAAAGCAGCAGAGTTACACACTTCATAAGTCAGTTTAAGAGCAACGTCAATCAAAGCCTTCAGGTAAGATTTTTCTACAAGTATCACTTATTAAAAAGAGGTTTAAATAACCAAGAGTTAAGTTGTTTCGGGCTTCTTGCCCATTTCCAGAGGCAGGGAGAGGGGGCTGGTAGGGGGGAGTGAGCAAGGGCTGAGTATGGAAAGCCGTCTTTAGGCACAACGTGAATCATCACACCAAAGAATTTTCTTTTGAGTGGCTGGCTCCCACCTAAACAGATTTTTATTTCTTTTATTCAGAGCAGTAAGGCTTTGACCAATGCATGAACAAGAAACCTTTGCAAAGTCATTAAATGACACTCAGGTGCGTATATTATGATGAAAAAATACCTGAAAATTAATCTGCATCAATTTAATCTGCCTTGACATAGGCAAAGCGGTTAACTCCCTGAACAATTTCCTAATGTGGTTGTTTCTTCAAATTATTTTCTGCTGTCTCAGTACAAACAGCATCTTCCCTCGGACTTTCAGAAATTTCTGCAACTGGCCGGAGAGCTACCTACAACACAGAAGGAGCAGAGAGAATCACTTTCTTGTTTCAGTTGGAGACAGTAAAAAGGCAATACCACAAAATGTTGCATACATGGAGCAAGAGCCCTGCAAGTGTTCTGCATTCAAAATGCAGATCCACAGAAGGCTAATTGTCTCATTTTTTTGAAATAGCCAGCTCTGGAATAGCAGAAGTCACATGGAGAAGGGCTCCAATTCACACAAAAATAGGCAGATTTAGCTGCTGCAACTTTTATTCATGCCACTGCTCCAGCCTAGGAATGGAATAGCTGCTGAACAGAAATCCTCTCCCTTCGGGCACGGGGACGTGAGCCTCCAGCAGAGAGAAAATAAGAACTGGGAACACGGAGAGTTGTTGCCTCTTCACACAACCCAGATCAGGAACTGGGACCACCAGAGTTAAATCTGGCCAGAAGCCACCAAAGCCAGGACGGGAGCCCTGCCCCGCTCCCTGTAGGGACGCAGAGCGGGGGTGCCCCCGGGGCAGGGACTGGCCTAGGCCATTCGATGATGATGATGATGATGATGATGATGATGATGATGATGATGATGATGATGATGATGATGATGATGCATCTCACACTTCATGATCCCAAGGGTCTTTTCCAACCTGAATTGCTCTATGATTCTATGATGATGATGATGAAGAGCCAGCCCCGTGCCCACGCCGCAGAGCTGCCAGCCACACCGACCTGCTCTAGAGCATGCAGGCTGAGAGCACGAGCCTCTCCCAGGACATCAGCAGCCGCTGGAGCCACCTCCGAGCGCATTAATCCCCTCCCCAAGCAAGGCCAGTCACTGCGGCTGCCAGCTTGTGCCACCCAGAAGGCAGATGCAAGTTGAAAAAAAAAAGCCAGGGTGCAAAGCACCGAGTTTATTTATAACCTGGTAGCTGTCCTGCAACACAGCGTGTCTTTACTCGGCACAATGTAGGGAGAACCGACTTCCCCAGGCTCCTACTATGAGGAGCAGCTCATCCCACCAGATCACTCGGTGCCTGCAAGCGCTTGGAGAAGGAGCAGCAGCATTTGCCACATTCCGGAGCCCAGAAACGAACCAGGAGGAGTGCTGGGGCGTTAAAAGGAGGTATCCTTTCCAAAGTTAAAGGGGCAGAAGAAAAGTCTTAACGATGAGCCAGCTTCTGATCAGACAGAAAACAAGGGCAGGGCAGAACCGTCAGTCACTACACCTAAACTGGGAAATTACAACTGGAAAAATCAGAAAGCGGCCGCACAGAGCCCAGTGCAGAACAGTGGGTACCGGCACCCTCTGGCAGTGTCTGCATCGAGAGGGCACAAACCAGGGCAGGGACCAGCTCGCAGCTTCCCAGGCTATTGGGGAAAGGCCAGAAGCTCGGAAGACTTAATACCTAACTTAATAATAAAAAGATTAAATATCTAACTTGATAACGGCAAGCCACAAGATAAGATACAAGGAAGTGAGACCTTCAGGCCTGATCTGGAAAGTAGGAATTTCTTGCTGGGTTAACTGCAGAGTCAGCTAAACCACAGCGACTTTTACCGCTCTCCGGTGCCTCCAGTCACCGGGTTCCACTGGGTGGAAATCTGGGGCTACCTGGGTGGCTGCTGACCCACAACTCAAACTCACACCCACTTAAACATGTGCCCACAAACACCCCTCTCTAAATCATTTTTCTCCCAGAAACCTTTTTTTTTTTTTTGGGTGATATCTGCCTACCGCATCCACATAAAACGCCTTCGCTTCTCACTCCGGAGCGGACGGGATTTGGTAACGCCGTGCAACATCCCAGCCCCGAAAGAGCAAAAGCTCAGTGTCGGTCAGTACGCAGGAGCCACCAGGGAGTTGGCTCAATGTGGATTCTCTCTAAAGCCACGGGAGCTATTGGGCTACACGGGCTTCTAAACGGAGGCAGCCAATTTTTAACCCAACTCGGCCTACAGAGCCTCCCACCACAAACAGGGTGAGAGCTCCAAACATTTAACAGAACTGCTCCAACTGCACAAAACTGGGACAAAAAGCACTTCCGAGATTAAATATTCTCTACCCAAGCTTGGTGAAAAAGCAAAATATTTCCAAAGCTTTACCTGCAGCATCAGAGAGGAAAGACTCTGGCAAATGTTTCCAAGATGACTGAAGTTCCGTGATTTTTTTCTTTGCCGGCCAAGGCAAGATCCTCTCCAGCCGGGCGCTCACTTTGCACAACGTGTCACATCACGTCCCTCTACCTAGCATCAATTTTTCTGCTCTGGACAGAAAACACAATTAGACTGCTCTCCAATTCACACCACTTTCCGTGAATATTTTAAAGCCCTCCCTTATACAAATAAAACCCCTGCAACATCTCTTACAACTCCGTTACGTGTTACTATGGAAACTGCTCAAATGTCACAAGTACAAGCCTAAAACTCCGCCACATAAGGGATATCTTGCTCCTCCGTATTTCCCTCTTTTGGTAATTTGATAACCAAATGTTTTGAGCCTGATTTAAAAAAAAGTCACCATTGTAGTGGGAGGGTATATATATATTTATTTTTTTTGGCATTGCTTTAAGTTGCTGGGTATTGTACTAAGCAAGTAGTCACATTTCCCAAATCCACCCTGCCAGGAGGCATTTCTGAGTGTCGTTTCACTTCTTAAAAACCGTCTGACAAACTCAGTGCTGCAAAGCCACACCTGAAACTGCAGCGAGACCCGCATCAAGCACGACCCCTTTCTCCCACTCCCTGACCGTTCCACTAAATAAACGAAAGAAAACTCCTCTCGTGTGTTTCAGGCAGGAAGGACGCACGTGTTGAACAGACGAAGGCAGCTGTAACCCTTTATAAATGGGCTAAATATCTCCAAAAACGAAGCACTTGTGGACAGAACCCGCAGACACTCGTCCCTCGGGCAGCACAGAAAGCGTCACGAGCTGTGCCATCCGGGCTCTGCCACCGCCATCGCGGGGAACGTCTTGTTTTGCAGTTGAGACATCACGGTTGCACCGGGGAGAAAAGAGCCATCTGCCAAGTCGCTCACCTGGGCTAACCTGACAGCTCACGACTAACTGAGGAGCTTCCAACACGACCTCCCCGCCTGGGCACAATGACCAGCCCCGGACAACTGCTGGAAGAGCCTCTGGGCACAAAGTCGGAGGCTGTGGTTTTGGGCAGGTGCCCTCGACACCGTGGATTCGCGGCAAAGATTTTGAGACACCTCACCTTCACAACAAAACCGGCGGATTTAAGCTTTCGACAGCGAGCCTCTGACTGTCCTAACTTTCTTGTTCACCAAAGCATCACCCCCCTCACTGCTGAAGTGATGCAATTTGATGAAAACGCACGTTCCACACAAAAATCCCAGGGCCGTTAACAAATCCCTAAGTGGGAGCGCCCGTGCCAGGTACCATTCCCATAAATAGCTTGTTCAGTGCCGAGGTCAGAGCTGGAGCAGACATTCCAGAAAGTAACCCTATCACAGGGGAGGTCAGAAGGAGGGGGGAGAAAAATAAAAGAAATAAATAAAATAAAAAGAGCTGGGTGTTACTTAAGCAAACCATCTCCTTACATACATGAGGAGCACATCAGTAAATTCCGGGAGCCTCAACCGGAGGATGTTGGAGACAATCGAGTGCAGCGGAGAATCAAATCACCCCCCGAGTTCCCATCTGGCTCCGGAGACACGAAGGGCAACGGCAACAGACGCAACTGCAGTTGAGTTTCTCTTCCCACTTCCCAGCTGAACCACCAGTCAATACACAGGCCTTCACCTCTTTGTATTTTTAAGTCCTTCCTTTCATTCAGAAATCCAGCGAGCCAAACCTAAAGTCAATTTTTTTCAGGTCTCTTCTACCTCCAGCATTTTATCTTCGGATGGCCCAGCAAAGCCACACAGCTCCCCAAGCCTCTGAAACGAGACACTTGCAAAACTGCCCATCATATCCAGGGTGTGCCCAAAACACGCTCCATGGAAAAATCTCTTGGGGTAGTGCCAGTTGAGCAAGGAAAACATTTTTCCCCCAGCTGGAAGTCTAGCGCGGCGCTGCCGCCGAGCCAGCACGACCAGAACAGATCTGCTGGAGGAGAGAACAAAGGAGGGTGGGGGGAAAGCCCGTGTTGCCGCAGGATGAAAAGCAAAATCTTTCAGGAAGAAAAGCATGTCCCTGAAGAACACTTTACAACCTCTTCCTAAGTAAGTCCACGTTTGCTGTTGCTCCTGTTTTATTCTTCGCCACACGGTGATGTTTTTAACTTGGGTCAGTATTAAGAGTTAAAAAAAAAAGAACATAAAAACCAACTCTCAACTGTAGCTGCTTACAGACGCTGCTGTAACGCAATGCAAAATCTTTTCCCCAACCCCCACACCAGGATATTAGACTTCGATATTAGAGATCAGCTCTAAATGGGGCCCCTTTCCCTTGCTCACACACCAACTTCAATCCCGCACGAGATTGCGGGAAAGCAGCCGAGCTGCCACACTCGGATTTTAAGGCCAGTTCACATTCGCAAACTTCACAAACATTTTTTTCTCTCTTTCTGCTGCTTCAGACGCCATGACTGGCTTTTTCCAAGGAAAAGTCAAGTCATTATTTATGCAACCCTATCCAAAGGGTCACCCCCAAGCCCTAAAAAATCCAAACTAGAGCTGGGTAAGGGTTATAGAGACCAAGTGTAATTTATTGGTAACACCAGACACCAAATCACCTCCACTACGATTCCAGGATTATCCGACACACACCTGCCCAGCACAGGCAGAGAAGCTCTGATCCCCAAACCCTGCAGGGGCACTAAGAGAAAGATGCAGGAAGATGCTCTGTCTGAACTCCACACCCCCTGCACCAAACCCAGCAGCCTTCCTGCTCTCGATGCACACACCAAGCGCTCGTTTCCCTACTGCTCCCCCCAAAACAGCTGTGAGGGCAGCCCAGAACGACAAATTTAAAATCAACGCATCCAACTCCCTCCTGCCGGAACCGAGGCAGCGCGAGTACCCCCAGCGTCAACTCCCAACTGCCCTTCCACGCTCCAGGCAGATCCAGACTCCAATAAATGTCTATTAGACACCCTTTTTATCTATAAAAGGTGTACTATGACCAACATTTCTCTGAGAAATAACTGACTCATTTTTTTTTCCTAACATCTTTCCCAAGCAGCGTTCTCATTTGTCCCCTTTTCTTAAAAGCAAGCGAGACTCACAGTGTCCTACTTACTCCGGATACCTGATTAAGCATTTTTGAACAATGAACTGCTCTCTGCTGCTCGGCTTTCAAATGCAAAGCGAGAACACGTTCAGGATTCGCTCTCTTTCTCTCTCTCAAACTGGAAGACGCTTGAGGGACGATCCCTCTTGACCAACATATGGGCAGCGCGGGGATGACAGGTGATTCAAGCACAATGTATGCATAAATAGCTGAAAAATAAATAAGCACTGTGCTGTCAGTAGGACCGACAAGCACAGGTAGAAGTCAAGAATCGGAAAAACATCACTAAAAGCCAAGCAGGTAAGTGAAGAAGTCAGAGACACACTTTTAAGTTTGCTTTGCCTAAGTCAAAATTAGTGAAATGTGTTTGCGACCACCAGGAAAAGCCTCCTGAGTCCCCAGAGCGTGGGATTTGCCGTCCAAATTGCAGCTCCATGAAGCCACAGATTTGAGAAATGTTATTCAAAAGCCCTCCAGATACAGGCTTGCTTATCATGCTCTCACTTGAAAAATACAATCAGGGGAGAAAAATCAGAATTTCTAAATCCTGCTTCACAGTCAACCGATGCACCAGCCACAACCACTCCTCGAACAGCCGCTGGTGCAGGTGCCACAGGCGTCCCTCTCCAACAGAGGACTCTGCAACCAGTGGTTTTGTGAGAATTTCATGACTGCTCCAAGTTCAGCAATTCTCAAATGCAGAGAGTGTGATGTGACACGGCACAGGGAGGAGTCAAGGCTGTGAAATGATTCACCTCAACAAGAGCAGAAGGCGCTCGGATTTCCCGCCAGTAACTGGGGATAACTGAAGTGTTCTCGGGCATCGTGGCCGCAGGGATCGCAACCACCAGAGTCCAACAGGCTGCAGGTACTGCCTGACCCCCCTAAAAGGTGGTGCGAGACGTCAGGTCACGAGTTCATCCACAGCAGCTTGGTGTAACTGCCATCACAACATGGATTTTCTAGATATAAAAGGTAAGTTCCAATGAAATATTTGTTTTCACTGCCTTTTTGATTTTTTTTTCCCCACGGTACAGAGACTGAAGACTGGGGATTGCAGAGCCTAAATCACACACCACTCGGCAGCCAACGACTACGTTGCTCAACATCGGTAACTAATCAGTCAGAAATAGTTTGATGAGTTTTGATGAAACCAGTCTATAGGGAAATGCAAGACACCCAAAGAAACCCACCAGCCTGAGAAAAGCAACTGCTATAAAGATGCACAAGCCAGAGGAGTGTTTCCTATTTATACGCATTAGTCCAGGGCCACAGAAACACCAGGGCTTTGACCACTTGCTGGATGGTCACTCGGCCACATGAGCCAGAGCCCAGCCTGCAGCCTCCAGCCTGGCCAGGAATTTGCACGTCCTGCTCCGAGCCACCTTTCCCAAACAGCAGCTCCCGATCCTACCACACCGACCACAGCGTTTGGGCCCTTCCGAAGAAGCACAGGTTTAGGTTTCGCAGTTGCCGACGGTCACACCCAGCCAAAGTGGCTCAGGGGAGGCTCCAACCCGCCTTCGTCACCACCAGCCAGAGGCAAAGCTGCTCCAGCTCCCAACCGCGCCACCACACTCGCTTCCGAAGCGACGCAAAAGAGGATCTTGACGGCGAAGCAAAGAGCTGCACATCATTAATCCGAGAGCAAACGAAATGCAACGCGGTGGTCCCATAAACCTCCGAATGAGCCAACCCTGCCTGCACACGCTTCTCCTTCCCCGTGAGCTTCCTGAGAATCAAGAGCGCCTTGTTAAACCAAGCCCATAGCTGGCAGGGCTTCCCAGCAGAGGTGTAACGAATTCCTCCCTGCTTTGTTTATGCATTACACGATGGCCTCGTTATGCATTTGAATTACAGCACCTTCCTGGGCAGCAGGTCTTCAAGTGCTTTCAAAAGGACCTAGGAGGTTCCCTCCCGCCACCCAACAGATGTAGCTGAGATCAGGTGGGCCAGAACGGCACAAATGCTTCAAAGTCTGTCCTTGACCAGATACTGATTCTGGAATGCCACCACGCCAGAAAAACTCAAAGGTCAGCTCTTATCTAAGCATGATGTAAACACGTCTTTGTTTCCTTTGCATGCTTCTACTTGAATCCCAGAGGCAGTGAGTGACACGGCCACTTTCTGCTGGCAAGCTGCAAGACACACCGTTTGTAGCCCTGGAGATCTAGAAGCAGCAAGAAGTTTCTTGGGGGAAGGCAGAGGCAATGCAGAGCCAAGGGATGCCGACTGGAGGACGAGACAGAAGTTTTTTTACACTCATTAAAATATACCGTCTCGCTACCCAAATTAAAATAACCAGGGTAAAAGTCTTCCCTTTAACAAGTAAATTCAGCAAGCTGCAAAGATTGGCCATACTTAAGGAATCCCACAACAAGCTTTGGCCGTTCTGTGCTCGCGTAAACATCCAACACTGGTTCTGTGCAACACGCCGGCCCAAGTGGAAAAGTCAGCTTTTCCCTCTCCCATCTCTCCATGCTACTGCGAAAAGAACGATATTTAGAAGCGCTCAGATGCCTGTACCAGCTCATAAGGTTGACTTCAGGAGTTTTGCTGACCAGCGCAGACGTGCTCAGCCAGAGCTTGTGAGACCCAATGTCAAAGCACTCACGCCACCAGGACAGTCAATGCTGGGAAGGCTAATTACTAAATCCCCACAGGCGTCAACTTCAAACGGGGCTTGGCGAGCCTGGCCTAGATGCCAGCATGCACACACACCAGCTGGGGAACCTACAGACAACAGAAGGATCGTTCTTTTTATTAGCTTTCAAGATCCCGGGTTTTTCAGGAGCGCTCGGGAGGCTGGGGGATGTAAAGGCACCCTTAACACAAAGGGGAGAAAAGTCAGCAAAGAATCTCACGCATCGCGTCTCTGAATACCGCACCTCCTCATGGGATTAAGGTGAGCGGCAAAGAAGTTTCACTTTGCTAGACAACACAGGAATGTGTGAAACCCACAATACGGGAAATTTAATATTATTTTGGACAGAATTTTAATCAAATGTCTCCTCTAATATTTACAAAGGCAATTCTACCACTAATCCCAACAGTAAGTTTTGTGGACGTTATAGATCAGGAATCGAGTTATTAAACTTTCTTTTCTAACGGCACAAGGAACGCTCTCACGACCAGCCAGAAGGGATCCCATGCTCAGCTACTGGCTTTGCAGCTGGAGAAAGCCGAACTCATGCCACGTTTAAGACTTCACACGCAGAAATTCACCCTACGCTAACATCCCAAAACATGATGTGACATTTAGCCGGAATTTAATATTCAAGAGCCGTAACATCTGTTTATCAGCACTCCTCCGTATGAGCGTGTTCTGCGGATGCTGAAGTTACCGAGTACACGCGCTGCTCGCGTCCACCTCCCAACTTGGGTCAAGTTTGTGTCGCGCAGCACTCGAGCAGCCGGTAACGTCGCTTTGGGCAACAGGTATCACAATAACATTGGGTTATTTCTCCAGGGGGATCTGAACAAACCCAGAACAGCGCAGGTACACAAAAGCCCTCGTGACTATGTCAAGCCTCGGTCGGAAAGGCGCCCGCATTCCCAACGGGACCCCCCCTGACTGCTGCAGGGAGGTTTTTTGTCAACCACAGCTCAAGCTCACGGACTGAGTTTAAGTTCAATAGGTCCATCAAGGTGAAAGAATCATCGACTGATGCAGGCAAGATTTCACACAGACTAGACACAGAATGTGGCCTTTTAAGAGCAAACTGCTGGGATATGCACTCCTAGGGAAAATCCTGGGGTTCAGAAGAAAAGTTTCCCATCTTCCTTGACCCATCTCAAGACCTTTTGCCTTGACAAGGATCTTCCTCCTCCACACACAAATTGACACATAATACTTATGCAAACAGCAGCCAGTTAACAACGTAATTATGAGGCTGCTGTCATCATTTAACGCAACTCACCGCCGAGAAGAAAACTCCCAGCAATAATTTCCCAGACTCAAGAAGAGAACATGCTCACTTCACACTTCCACTGGCACTTGGACCCAATTCTTTCAGAGGTTTTTTCTTTTTTTTCCCAGGCCGTTCGTTTAACAACCAAACACCAAAATAAAGCAACTCTCCAGTCACAAGTAGGCTGTCAGCAACAAAGATTCAGACTGGCCTTACTTTGCATAACTGGTTTACAACAAAGATTCCCATTGTAGAAAGACAAACATTGCATTTCACAGGACAGGTCCAACACATTGCCGAGAAAACTGGTTACAGGATTTCGGCTTTACGTCTGCGGCAAGCTTGCACCACTCCAGCCAGCCAGCATTTCCAGGACTTGCTGCTCCACAAGAAGAGCAACGCTGACCGTACGCAGGGAGAATTTTATCTTCAGCGCTGCATGTGCTGCAAATCACACCGTGCTAGCTTTAACAATTACTTCTTTGACCTAAGCCCATCCAAAAAGAAGCATTCCTACCAAATCTCAACTTTCCATCGGCCGCTTTTCAGCTCTCCCCACCAGAAGGACGCGTGACGGCTACTTACAGCGGTACGTGGGGTTGTTCCGGGTCTGCTTTGGTCAGTTCCTCTTCTTCAACGTCAGACTCTCCTCCTGAGCTGCTGTCAGTGACATCCGAGTCGAACGCTTGTTCGCTGGATCTCAAGTTGGCCATGCCACTGGCCGTGAACCTCTCCAGTTCTTCCGATATCGAATCGCTCTTCAAGAAGCTGCTTAGGCCTTCTGAAGTAACTGTCTCGCTTGCAGCTTTCCTCAAGGCTGCTTCTGCTTTTCTGGTCAACATGAGCTGGCTCCGATGCCTCAGGGGGTCCAAAGCTGGAAGCTTGCTCAGAGTTTTCTCCAAGAAGCCACCCAACTGCTGCTGGATGTGTCTCTCCACCTGCTTTGCCTGCACCACCTGCAAGCGTTTCTGCAGCCTGCGGGCACGGTTCTCGATGTCCGCCTGCCGTCGCAGCAATGCCCTCGTCCTCATCTCGGAATCGAGGGCACTGTGGTGACCGGCCAACAGCGAAGGTTTCTGCTCCTCCAACTTACTGCTCCCAAAGTCAGAGTGACCAGCAACACCGGGCAACCTAGTCTCTCCACTGCCGCCCTCGAGCACCCGCTGTTGCTCCGTGGAATTAAGGGAAGATTTGTTTGCAGTGCTATTATTGCTAAATGGAGTCGTGTGCTCTGCATCAAGGCTTCTGTGTGGAAGAGTGCAATTGGTCAACCCGGTCTTCAAGTCCCCCAGTTCAGAACCTCCTGCATTATAGTCAACACCCTGGAGGGCAGCAGCAGGAGGAGCACACTTGCCACCGTTCAGAGAACTAGAGTTGTCATGGTCTGAATTGGTACTTTTGGCCAATTTCTTGGCCAAGCCATTCACAGGCGCTTGCGGGAGAGGTGGCTGGCTATTAGTACTCATTGTTTTTAGATTCTCCAACGTGAATTCCAACACCGGCTGCCTCCCCAACAGATCACTTGTTTTCAAGAAGGACTGAGATAAGAGTGAGTGAGATTTAAGGACTGTCTGCTTGTTGAAGACTCCTTGCAGCTTCAGAGGCTCTTTTGAAGAGACAGATGTTACATCCGAGCAGAGATAAGAGGCCACCAGCGGCTGCAGCTTGCCCAGCTCTTCCTTCGTGGGGTTGTTTCGGAAATCTAAACTGGGATCCTCCGGAGCAATGGCTTTCCTTTTGGTGCCGTTGGCAGCCAGGAGGATGTTGTTGGCGTTGCCGTTGCTCTCGGCACTGCCAGGCGACAAGGTGGAGGACGGGGGAGCCAGCTTGAATCGGATGTGGTGAGCTTCAGCTGCTGCGTCAGTGAGAGCGGGCGCCATCGCAGCCATTCAGCACAGAGAGACGGGAAGTCCAGCCTCTCCCGGTGCCGAGGCCAGCTCCACTGCCTCCCACTGCCTCTCCCGAGGGCAGCCTACAAAGGGAAAGGAAAAAGAGAGAGTCAGGTGGTGCACTTAGGAGAAAAAAAACGAAACAAACACAACGGGCGACAGCGGCGGCGCTTAGGAACTTGGTGGTTTTGGTAAAGCCACGCGAGCTCCACGCTGAGCACAGCATCCTCCCGCGACGACCACGAGCCCCGCGCTCATGGCGGCCACCCGGGCACCAACAGCTAAAACCAGAAGTGGCCACGCATGAGATGGTCCTCGGGATCGCCCAGGGCTGGTGCCTGCCTGCAACTACTATTCTCATGTTTCAGACCATGCACATAGGCTGGACTTGATGATCTCAGAGGTCTTTACCAGCCTCAACAATTCTGTGTGAGCACACTGGCATCCTCCAAGTCTTCATAAAAGGTCTGGTCCTGGTTACTCAATGGCAGCAACTCACCAACTTCATCTTTAAAATCCTCGAGCTACGTCTAGAAAACAGTTTTCGCTGCTTCTACCGCCAGCTCAAGTGCGTTAAAAATGACAAATTAGAACTATAACACATAACGGAAGCAGAGCTGGAGGGGAACAAATCTCCGTATGCTTAAACCCCCAGGGGCTACACAAACCTCACCGCTTCCCTGAAAGCCTTGGATTTGAAGAAAGCCATTTCCCTGGTGCACACGAAACCTACTTTCCCAGAAGTACATTTCCGAATAAGCCAGGTGATTTCCAGGGTTAGCTACTGCCCCTTTTCTTTCAGGAGCATGGATAAAGATTAACCCACACACAGACCATGACAGGTCTGTAAGAGCGAGCCACGGCTTAACTCAGCTACATCAAACCAGTTAAGAGAAATAACCAAACACCCTTCATTCATCTCCACTGCAACCATTTCCTACCCACCCACCTCCAAGTTTCTGGGCATTTACACCTAACTTTCTTTATCCCTAAAAGCATCAGTGTTTTTCAATGCCTTTTTTTTCTTTT
>NW_009722727.1:0-5779 GCF_000703405.1 Apaloderma vittatum
AGCGGCACCCGCGGGGGCCGGCCGGCTGTCTCAGGCACACGCACACGCGTGCACACGCACACACACGCACACGCGCAACCAGCGACAGAGACGCGCTCTCGATCCCTCCGTACTCACTGCGCGCCCGGCGTTCGCACCGCTCCCCGGCATCGGCAGAGCCAAGGACCCCCCCACACACACCCCGCCGCTGTCCGGCCATTAGTGCCTGAGGGGGGGAGGAGGAGGAGGAGGAGGAGGAGGAGGAGGGAGGAAAGAGGAATAAGTCTATTAGTAATAACAACAACAAAACCCACCAACAAATCTGCTCTAGCGCCTTAGTCCGCCTCTCAGATCTTCGCCTTCCTGGCATCGCCGCTCATCGGGGCTGCTGTGCTGAGACTT
This sequence comes from Apaloderma vittatum, assembly GCF_000703405.1. Classification (NCBI taxonomy): domain Eukaryota; kingdom Metazoa; phylum Chordata; class Aves; order Trogoniformes; family Trogonidae; genus Apaloderma; species Apaloderma vittatum. The sequence goes on from NW_009722727.1 coordinate 382, forward strand.
TGTTTCAAGTAAAAAAAAAAAAAAAGCCAACCAAAAAAAAAAACCTTCGCTTGCTCAGCCACTTCCATTTTTTTTCCCCCCCTGCAGTCTCGCTGGTTTGAGGTGGTGGTTTTTTGGCGTTTTTTTTATTTTTTTTTCCTTCTTTCCCTTCATGTGGTTGGATTTGGTGGATCCGGAGCCAAAGCTGCTTTTTCTCCTCGGTGGGGTGTGTGTGTGGCGTGCGGGGGTTTTCTCGCTGCGTTTTTTATCTTCTGCTGCTTTTTTTAATCTTGGTTTTGAACCTGAGCCGGGGAAAATGGGAAACGGTGCTTCCGACAGAAGGGGAATCTCTCCATCACTGTTGTTGGGACGTGTGCCGGTGGTTCTAGTGATTTAGAGAAATAGCCTGACAGCTTTCGGAGTGGAAGGTAAGGGTGCCCGGGGCATTTCCATTTCCCATTTCCAGGGATTACGACTGGAGAGCTTTTAGTTTGGGATTCCGGGGAGGAGGCGGCGGAGGAGGGGGACAGGCTGTTGCTGAAGGAGAGAGAGAAAGGCAGCACAGACAAAATCATCTCCGCATTTACTTCAGCGCTGCAGTTTAAAAGTTAGAGAAGTCCATTTTGCGACAGGTCTGCTTCCCTGCGAGTAATTTCCAGCGAGACCGAGAAAACCTGAGGTTTGTGCACGATTGGGGTAATTTTGGAGGGGAGGGGGGAGATGTTAGGTTAATAGGAAGTTAAAATAAGATAAGTCAGTGGGTCTTCTGTAGGGGGAAAAAATAAGTGGAGTGATGGCGCCGTCTATGTTCGGCTAAACTACAGTGTCACCTAGAAAATCAGTTTGGGGAATATCCAAACTAAATGCCCGTTTGCTTTTCAGCAGAAGAGGATTCTCCCCCTTCCTAAATGGGCAACCTTAAACCTCTGTGGCCGTTCTTTAACTCCCTCCTCCATGGAAAAGAATGATCTTTTTAATCTGACTGCTTAATCCTTTCAGTGAGCAGATTCACTCTCGTATTTAGCAATACTGCAAACTAACCGAAATGCTGCCGGCACACTCAATTCGTGTGTGTGTGTGTGTGTAATGCACACAGGGAGAGAGATTAAGACAATGTTGCGTTGCAGTAGCCTTGCATGAACAAACGCACAACTAAAATGAAGGCTATTTGATTATATTTCTTCATAGATAACAGCCTAGCACTGCAGACGTCTTTATTTTTCTAGTGCAAATATTACCTAGGATGGGAAAAATCGGAGGCTTTTTTCCTTTTCAAACAGAAAAGCAAATAAGACCCCTTTTTGCTTTTTAGATTACAAAATTAATCCTTTTTCATGGGTGGAATTCCTAATTTAGACACTTATTGTCACATTGGCTTTCAACGCCTACACCATCCTGAATAACGCTGCGCAGAACTGCATTGCCTGCAAAGTGCTTCAGCAAAGGGGAAATTGTTTCCAAAATTCCCAATAAGTTTCTCTTTTTTAAAACCTTAAATGCTGTACCAACCCTATTTGAAGAAGGAGAACCATATTATTCAGTGAGATGGATGCTCAGAAAGGAGAAAATCCGACTGTCTGGATAGACCCAGCAGCAGCTCTGCTTTTCCTTTTTTTTTTTTTTTAAACCTCCTCTATAAAGAGGGTTAGAGTTGGTCCTACTTTGCCCATTTCAAGATACAGAGTTTGAATTATAATCTAGGAGATAGGAAAATCTCTTCAAGGGAGCTTAATCTGGTGATTTGCTGTGTGTTACGCAATGGGAGACAGAAGATGCCTTGCTGTTTGGTGAGGAGATGAAAAGCGAGGCAAAGACACACATCAAAACTCAGTAACAGTGCCTGTGTATGTATGTCTGCCTCTGCTCACAGAGCAACAGTGGAAGAGACTGCAATCTGGAGAGTTTTGAAATTAGCTTGGCATCACTTCTGCCTGCTTGCATTTGACAGCAGAAGGTGAAAAGCTACTCATTTGTAAGAGATAAGCAACTTCTCAAAGATTAATGCTGAAAACGGTCAATTTGATTTTTTTTTGGATAATGTTGCAAAGGTAAATATTATCAAGGTTCGTTTTATTAGCCTGGGCCACTGTCAAGAGAACAGAGCTTGTGGAGGCTGTAACGGTTGACAGGTGCAGGAAAACAGCTTTATTTGGAGATACTAGCAGAGAAAATGTAATACGTCTTTTGTCATTCAGGCACACATCTGCAAAACACAAGCTAATCAGATAGTACAAGGTATTTGTAGTAAGAGGGCAAGTGCAGTCCAATAGGTGCAGAGATCCCGCTGTAGCACTGGCAGCTGTATAGAGATAGTGGCCGTAGATACTAATACAGTGATCCATTTTATATAGCCTAAGAGGTTGTAGCAGATTGAAATTACTGTCTTAAAAAGCTGGCATTTAGTGGTAGCGTCAGACCAATACTAGTTTCTTCTGTGTGTCTTTGTTTCTCTCTCCAATAGTCTCAGCATTTTATTAATACATTAATCTCACTATTTCCTGCCTGGATTTTCTTTTTATAAAGACCTCCGTACACCAGGTGGCCAGGGCAAAAGCACGTAGGCATATGGGAGATAACATTCCATCCGTAACAGATAATCATTTGTGCATTTTTTAATTATGGCTGTAATTCATCTCAGTTACTTCTCAGACTTGATAGAAGAAGAACACATAACAACAGATGCTGCTGTCTTTCTTGTTCTAGTCCGATGAAATTCTACATGTGCATATTGTATGTGCACGTATATGACTGTAGCAGACTACTTACTTACTTTTTTTGAAGAAATAAATAAATAAATTGCCCTTTTCTTGGTCTGCTGGGTAAGGCGCCTAGGATTGTTACCTAAGTTGAGCAGTTCTAGTCCACGCCATGATGACTACATCCTAGACAGGAGAGGACATTCCTATTAATAATCTAATAAATGTGTTGTGGTTTGTTGGTTTTTTTTGGTTTTTTTAATTTGACTAGAGAAGACTTGGCCGTTGCGATGGCCACGTGATGGCGCTGTGCACACAGCAGCAAAGCCGGCCCTCGAGTTATAAAATAAAAATTACCTGCCCTTCTTTCTGAAAGGGGCTCTAACTGCAAGCTTGACAACAGCTGGCTCGAATATTGGAAGGAGTTTGCTTTTTCAATGCGTGAAGAATTCTACTTGCATTTTTATTTCGTTTCATCTTCTGCAGGCCAAATGACATAGGATGAAGGCTGTTCGTAATTTGCTGATTTATATATTTTCCACCTATCTACTGGTTATGTTTGGATTTAATGCTGCCCAAGACTTCTGGTGTTCAACGCTGGTGAAGGGGGTCATTTATGGATCATATTCTGTAAGTGAAATGTTTCCTAAAAACTTCACAAACTGCACTTGGACGCTGGAAAATCCAGATCCGACCAAATATAGTATTTACCTGAAATTTTCCAAAAAGGACTTCAGCTGCTCCAACTTTTCCCTCTTGGCTTATCAGTTTGATCATTTTTCCCATGAAAAAATAAAGGATCTTTTAAAAAATAACCATTCTATAATGCAGCTCTGCGATTCCAAGAATGCTTTTGTATTTCTGCAGTATGATAAGAATTTTATTCAGATACGCCGCGTCTATCCTATCAATTTCCCAGGATTACACAAAAAAGAAGACGACCAAAAATCCTTCTTTGAGTTTTTAGTGTTGAACAAGGTGAGCCCAAGCCAGTTTGGGTGCCACGTGTTGTGCACTTGGTTGGAGAGCTGCTTGAAATCGGAGAATGGGAGAACAGAGTCCTGTGGGATAATGTATACAAAATGCACCTGCCCTCAGCATTTGGGAGAATGGGGAATAGACGACCAGTCCCTGGTGTTGCTCAATAACGTGGTGCTGCCCCTCAATGAGCAGACAGAGGGCTGCCTGACCCAGGAGCTGCAAACCACCCAGGTCTGCAACCTCACCAGAGAAGCCAAACGGCCACCAAAAGAAGGTAGGTGCTTCCTGCAGTGGGGGCTGAATCCCACGCCGGTGTGTAGGTCCTGCTGCCGGCTCTCCGTGATACTCACGTGCATTTGGCTCGCTCACCACTCCAGCTCACCTCTAGAAGAGGCGAAAGGGCTGGAGAAGATGCACGCTCCCCCTGGGCAGGGAGAGCTGCATTTTCATTTCTAAATTTGCCTAACCTGTAGCATATTTTTCTGTTGAGCACTGTTGAAACTCCTCATAAGTAGGATCCATCTGTTTTCAGCCCCCACTTACAGTAATGCCCACAGGTGATGAGCTGGGAATCACTCTCCTCCTCGTCACCTCTTTACTGCAACCACCCGACTACAAAATCTTGTCCCTCGTGATCTCATCCCTTGACTTTGCAAGGAAAACATTTCCAAAGGCATGTAGGCAACCTGACTAAAAGACCAAGAGATTTTTCCATGGTCAGGACACCTGGTCACAACTGGGTCAGACCTCAACAACCTAATAATAAAACAAAACCAAACGCAGTTCTTCAGGGTGAACCCTTTCAGCCTGAAATGCCCAGAGAAGTGAGGCACCGTGCAGAGTTGGGATGTGATGTTTTGACCTGGTGGGAACTCTGCAAAAGGGGCCAAAGGCTGCTGCTGCACCCTTTCTTCAAGCGGCCTCCTCTCCACAAGGCTCTGAATCTCATAGCAGTAGCTGGTGGGGGGAGGAGGGTGGGGGTGGAGGATTTTGGTGTGTCAGCCCCAGCAGCTGCTTTGTGTCCCTGCTGAAAAAAGGGGGCCTGTGGATGGGTGGGAAGACAGGTTGTCCAGCAATTAGCATGGCAGCCCTCTGCCTAGCCCCTCTGCGTCTTACATCCTGGTTTGGCCTCCTTACGTTTTGGGAAGTTGGAGGTGATTTGGAGAAGGGCACTGGGGGGGTGAGCGGCAGGAAAAGCATAGGCTGAACCTAGATGGGGGGCTCTGGGTACAAACCTACGGATGAAGGGGTCCTTCAGAGCAGCCATGCGGGAAAGGGGGAAGGCGGGAGGGATGTGCCCATGCGGCAAGGGATAAATCATCAAGCTCAGGGTATTACATTTTAATGCAGGAAATGTTCCCTCTCTCCTTGTTTTCTGCAAAGCCACAAAGCTCCCAGTCTGTGTGGAGGCAGTGCCAAGCTCCCAGCCCCCCTAATAGAAGTTGCTTTGTGGAGGAATGTAACATTGACACGTTGTTAGGAGAGGATTTTCTTTAAGGGCAGCCAAGCCCCAGTGCTGTGGGAGAAGAAAAGCTGAACTTACTCCAAAAAGGGCCCCGGCGCGGGGGGGGAGGGGCCGGGGGGAGAGAGGGGATGAGGGTCACTTCTGGCGTCCTGTAGGTCAGTGCCTCTCCCAGCCCTCAACATCTCGGAGGCCGGGGCACCGAGCGATCTTAGACGACGGGGAAGTTCGTCTCCTGTAAAAAAAATAAATCCCAAACAAAACAAACAAACCAAAAAAA
>NW_009722728.1:0-209 GCF_000703405.1 Apaloderma vittatum
ACGAGCTCTTCAAGAGCAACGCGGTATGTGGGCAAAGCCGGTGGGGAGCCAGGTGTCCCGTGGGGACCTCAATGCCTCGAGGGGACCTTGAGCACCCTGTGGGTCTGCACTGACCCCCCCTGTGCCCCCCAGCAGTCCCTCTTCCCCGAGGTGATGGTGGCCAGCTGCCTGCAGGCGAATAAGAGCATGGCACACTCCGAGCTCCTTCA
>NW_009722728.1:360-577 GCF_000703405.1 Apaloderma vittatum
CTGGAAGCGTTTCTACTTCTCCCTGCTCCGCTCGGGGCTCTACTACTCCACCAAGGGCACCTCCAAGGTGAGGGCGCAGTGGGAGCACGACGGGGGGTGTGCGGCAGGGCTGGCTCTGATGTTCTGCCCCCTCCCCAGGACCCCCGGCACCTCCAGTACTTCGCTGACCTCACCGAGTCCAACATCTACTACGTGACGCAAGGCAAGAAGCTCTACG
>NW_009722729.1:0-278 GCF_000703405.1 Apaloderma vittatum
AGGGGAGGAGCACGGAGGCCCAGACTGGGGTAACTGGGAGAGGAAGACGCCGAAATATGAAATTCTTGCTGGGGGAAGGGCAGCAGGAAAAAATCTCCTCCTTAAGCAGAGCCAGCGGCTAAAAATAAGATTCAAAAGGGACTGGGGAGGGGGCCGGTGGCACAGGACCCCTCCAAAGCTTCAACACCAGGTGTGCACGGACCCAGCTCCCTTCTCCACGGCGGGGAAGGCGCTGCCAGCTCGGCGCCCGCTCGCTCGCGCGCCGCCGCGGCTGCCCC
>NW_009722729.1:310-553 GCF_000703405.1 Apaloderma vittatum
GCTTTGATTTATTTCTTGGCAAGCGAGATCAGAGATGCTATTGATGTGAAGGGGGAGAAAGGAAAAAAAAATAGAAAGAAAGGGAAAAAAAGAAAATAGCAGCCTCAACCGCCCATCGTCGGTGGAGCTGGGAATGAGCTGTAAATCCAGCAACAGGGTATCAGATGATCTGGGAGCACAAGGAGCACGTTCCTGAGCCCAGGATGGGAGCTGGGGATTGCTGCTGGCAGGGGGGGGCGGCTG
>NW_009722729.1:723-1303 GCF_000703405.1 Apaloderma vittatum
CACTGGGGGGACGCGCGGCAGCTCACCAGGTTCTTGAAGAGGGCGGTGACCTCGCGGGTGAAGACGGCCAGGTTGAGGAAGCCGGTGGAGAGCTCATGGTTGTTCTGGGAGAGGTGGTTGTTGCCGAAGTTCTCCAGGGCTTCACTGTACTGCTCCTCATTCTCCACATGGGCTGCACAGGGAGACACCGATGAGGGACACGGGGTGACCCTGGAGCACCCCATCCCCAGAGATGGTCACATCATGAGGTCCCACCAGCACCCAGCTACTCCTCGCTCCGGAGCAGAGCTGGGCTGATCCTGCTGCAGGACAGCAGTGGTACGCCCTAAACAACCTCCCTAAGGTTCTCCATTTCCCTTTGAAAGACAGTTTTTGGTACCCTATCACGCCGCCGGGCTGGCCAGCACCCAGCACGCAGGGTCACCCTGCTGTCCGGCTGCATCGCCCCACGGACAGATGTGACCAGCGTTGGGGGAGGATGGGACCGTCACAGATCCCACCAGCCCAGCGACCCGGGGATGCCCATCACCTCTCGAAGCACAACTCACTGAGCCCGGAGACGTGAATGGCTTTCACATAT
>NW_009722729.1:1425-1675 GCF_000703405.1 Apaloderma vittatum
AAAGGCTCTGCCATGCAGATGTGTGGGGCAGCGGCCAAGCTCCTGGGGCTGGGAGAGGAGCCGGAGGCATCCCAAGGATGCCACAACCTCAGCATCCAGCTGGTCCCCTGACAGAGCTGTGGTCCCCACGGCGTTGGCTGCCCCCGGTGCGGCCGGGTTTGAGTAAGACAGTAGCAGGAGGGTGAGAGGCCCGGCCAAGCACACCCAGCATCTCTTTGGATCCCAGCAGCTTCCAGCAACCACGGAAAAA
>NW_009722730.1:0-2323 GCF_000703405.1 Apaloderma vittatum
GTCAGGAAAAGTACTATTAAATTATTAAATTTTCTAGGAGACAGAGGATTAAAAGTATCGAAATCAAAGCTGCAGTTTACAGAATCTGAAGTAAAGTATCTAGGACACTGGATTAGTATGGGATCAAAAAGGTTAGACCCTGAGCGAGTTTCAGGAATCCTGGAACTATCTAAGCCCAGGACAAAAAGAGAAGTAAGACAACTGTTGGGATTATTAGGATATTGTCGACAATGGATAGAAAATTATAGTAGTAAAGTAAAATTCTTATATGAAAAGTTGACTGCTGATAGAATGCATTGGGATAAAAAGGACGAGCATAAACTAGAGGAACTAAAAGAAGATTTGATGTCAGCCCCAGTCCTGAGCCTGCCAGAAATTACTAAACCTTTCTATGGGTTTGTAGAAACCACAAATCAGACAGCTTATGGGGTGCTCGCACAGGGTTGGGCAGGAAGCAAAAAGCCTGTGGGATATTTTTCCAAATTATTAGACCCCGTAAGCCGAGGATGGCCTACATGTCTACAGGCAGTTGTAGCAGTAACCCTGCTTGTAGAAGAAGCAAAAAAGGTTACCTTTGGTGGAAAATTGACTGTATATACTCCCCATGATGTACGAGGGATTTTGCAACAAAAGGCAGAGAAATGGTTAACTGATAGCAGGCTCTTAAAATATGAAGCAATACTGATAAATTCATCGGAGCTGGAATTAAGAACCACCCAGGCTCAGAACCCGGCTCAATTTTTATTTGGGAAAGGTGACGGGCATCCGAGCCACAGTTGCATAGAAATGGTAGAATTACAGACAAAAATTAGGCCTGATTTGGAGGATGAAGAATTATCCACGGGAGAAAAATTGTTAATTGATGGATCTTCTAGGGTCTTAGAAGGAAAACGGAGATCAGCATATGCTATAGTAAATGGGAAGAATTGGGAGGTTATTGAAGCAGGCCCCTTAAATAGCAACTGGTCAGCCCAAGCCTGTGAGCTCTACGCCCTATTGAGGGCTCTGATACAGCTAAAGGGGCAAGAAGGAACTATATATACAGATTCTAAGTATGCTTTTGGAATAGTGCATACTTTTGGGAAGATATGGGAAGAAAGGGGACTTATTAACACCCAAGGTAGAGGGTTAATTCATGAAGAATTAATAAGGCAAATACTGGAAGCTATTAGACTCCCTGAGGCTATTGCAGTGGTTCACATAAAGGCCCACCAAAAGGGACTGCGGTTCCAGGTGAGGGGAAACAACCTAGCTGATGAGGAGGCAAAAAAGGCAGCCCTTTTAGCTCTCAGAACCACAGAAATAAGAGCTCGAGAAAACAATAAGGAAACATCAAAGACCTATTCTCAGAAAGAAAAAGAGAACTTTGAGCGACTAGGAGCAAAATGGACAGAGGATAAATGGATTTTACCTGATGGTAGAGAATTGTTACCCAAAAATTTTGCTCGACGGATAATACAACAAATGCATCAAAAGACTCATTGGGGAACTAGAGCTCTGGCCGACCATTTTCTGAAGTTTTATGGATGCATAGGTATATTTGAAATAGCTAAGCAAGAAACCAGGAGTTGTTTAATTTGTCAGAAAGTTAACAAACAGAATTTGCGGCAAGCCCCCGCTGGGGGAAGACCGTTGGCACATAGGCCTTTTGAAAGGGTACAAGTAGATTTCACTGAAATGCCAAAAGTAGGAAGGTATAAATATTTGTTAGTAATAGTAGACCAATTGACCCATTGGGTAGAGGCATTCCCTACAGTTAGAGCAACAGCACAAACAGTGGCGAAACATTTTCTGGAAGATATTATTCCGAGGTATGGACTAGTTAAAGTTATCAACTCAGACCAAGGGACTCATTTTACGTCCCGAGTATTGAAGAAACTAGCTGAGGCCCTGGGAATAAGATGGGAGTCTCATACCCCATGGCATCCTCAAAGCTCAGGGCGAGTGGAAAGAATGAATGGCACTTTAAAAGCTCAATTGACTAAATTGATGATAGAAACTAAAATGTCCTGGATAAAATGCCTTCCACTGGCCTTATTAAACATTAGAAGTATGCCAAACTCAGAACATGGGATATCCCCTTTTGAAATGCTGTATGGGATGCCTTATACCCAAGGAATTCCTCTGGATCATCCAAAAGTGGAAGAAAGCTCAATTCAGCAATATATTATAACCTTAACCAGAAACTTGACAGAATTGCAAAAAAAAGGATTATTGGCTCAAGGTACCCCTCTAGAATTTACAATACATAAGATAAAACCAGGAGATAAAGTTTTAATAAAAACCTGGAAGGAAGCTTCTCTAACCCCATCTTGGGAAGGAC
>NW_009722731.1:0-328 GCF_000703405.1 Apaloderma vittatum
ACCTTGGTGTTATCAGCACCACACTCCAACTAACTGAACTAACCGGCCCCCAAGAGGTTCTCCCCTTTGACCCTCCAAACACAATCACGTCTCTTCCTCCCTCTAGAATTTGGGAGTCTCCAGCACTTGGGGGGTGTCTCTACCCTCCAGAATATTTCAAGCACCTTCCATGCCAAACCAGGGGGACTTACCTGTTAGGAGTGGGCCTCCGCCTAGGCCCTCAGCTCCGGGCAAGGAGGATGGAGGTGAGGAGGGCATCAGAGAGCGCAACCTTCAGCAGCACCACCCGGATGGCCACGAGCAAGGCTGCTGAGGCACGGGCCGGCCG
>NW_009722731.1:347-594 GCF_000703405.1 Apaloderma vittatum
GCCACAGGCACCCCACTGCCCACATGTGCCCTCCAGGGCCGTGGTGGGGCCAGGTTGAGGGGAGGGAGTATCCTCAAGGCTTCAGGCCCTGTAGGCTCCTATCATGGTCTTTTGTCACCCTCGTGTGTCCCTGAGACACCTGTGTTGCCCTCATGCTGTTCTGCAGAGCAGGCTAGCTCTTGCTCGCCTTCCCCATCCTCCCCACCAAGACGGACCTTCATCCCCTCTCCCCCAGCCCCACAACGCT
>NW_009722732.1:0-2095 GCF_000703405.1 Apaloderma vittatum
GAATCCCCTCCCTCACCCTGCTGGTCACACACCTTTGTATCGGTGTGTGCAATCCGGGTCATTATTCTAAGCTTGAGTGTAGCGTAGTAACTGCCCTTCTCAACTGATACCAGAACGTGTAAATCTGTGGGAGCTCCCCTTCCCACCCCTGCAGCGCAGACAAAGCGAGGGATTCACACCACAACATTTTTCCTTTCAGTTAAAAAACAGCAGCAGCCGAACAGTGTTTTTTTCTACATATGGATTACAAGATAATGTGTCTGTGAGGAATGAAGTTTAAAAGGTATACACACAGCTTCTTCGTGAACCTTTTGAAGCATTCCAAAAAACTTCTTGGGGGGGAAAATAAGAAACAAAGCAAATGTTTTCTGTCCTCTGTCAGCCTCCACACGTGGATTCCTTCCTTCACTGACAGCCCGAGACCACTTCCAGCAGAGCTCTGCGACACGCTTCAGAACTGAAACGACACAACTTCATCCCGGGCGTCTGACAAAACCTTTTACTTAGAAAGATCTGGCGTACTTGGGAAATAGTCGGTGTGTTACAGAAGAATGCTAAAGAAATGGGCATATATCTGGGTACCATGTCCATAAAAAAAGGCAGGAATATGCTGCTGGAATCCTTCACCTGCAGGGAACCAGGAAATTTAGAGCACTGTCCTTAAACGGGATCCAGCGAGACACGCTGAAAGCTACTTAGGAAACATCAGGAGTGAACAGACCGACGATCTGGGTGACAGGAACGGGGAACGCAGCGGTTTGCAAAAGGAGAAGATGCGACAAAATACCCGACCTCGCAGCAGCAACATTCTCTCCATGAACAGTTCTCGTCGTGAGGCGAGTTTTCAGCTCCGACAGCAGGGTAATGAGCAGCAAGAAACTGGCCAGGACGTCCTTTTGCTTTGTGCCACCACCCGACTCTCGGTGCTCGGCAGCATCCTGCTCAGTCTGCAAGAACTTGAGAGAACTGAAGGCCCTGGGGTTTTGTACAAAAACCCTGCGAACACCAAAACCAAAACCCAACCACAAAGACCTGCCTAGGCCCCAAGGTGATGTTAAGTGACATTTGTACGTCAGCTCTGTTTTTTAAACACAAAAAATTGGCTTCTGTTTTCCAAGCTTATGCCGCCAGCACACCACACACTGCGTTATTAAAAAAAAAATAAATTGATACAGAAATATTTTTAAAAACATCTTGCGGGTGAAAACAGTTCAAAGTATTTTACAAAAATAAAATAGATTTTTTTTTTTTAAATGCACAGCTATAAAATCCATGACCCAAACAAGGTACAACACTGCCAGGAGATGCAATCTCTTACGCTCAGGGCCTCATAATTGCCACAGCGGTGATGCGCCAAGTAAATTCCAGGCACGTTTTGCCAGAACGGTAGTCACGCATTCGGTGGAAAAGTCCAACTGACAGAAAGGCCTAAAGCTTTCCAAGGCTCTAAACTCCTCAGCTCAGTAACGAGCCTGACATCCTCCTCAAGATCCCCACACCTGGAATCTGAAACCCGCAGTAAAAAGAAAGGGCCGACAGGTAGGAATGTAAGTGGCAGCAACACGCACGAGCTACTGTGCAAAACCGCAGCTAAAATACCCAACGTGATCAACAGGAGGATGATGAAGGGCAGCTGAAGCAAGAATTTCCGTATTGACAAAGCACTATTGATATTTAATGTTTTAAGTATACTAATAAACCCAAGTATACTAAGAACACTCAATATAAGAACGCATTAATTCAAAAGTAAAAAAACCTTTGCAAGCAGCAGTTTGTGGCAGGGTTTTGAAGCCCAGTTTGCTTTTTGGGAAGAAAAGCACAGAGAGCACTGAGCAGACCCTGAGAACGACCTCAACAGTCACCTCCATGGGGTGCAAAGTTCTCCAGCTGGAAGAGCAGGTCTACGGCAGCATCGACGTCTGGCACAACGTGATCAGGCTCCATCAGACCAGGCTCAAACCTAAAATCCCCGCGGCCGTGGAACACCGCTTCGGCGACGCTCTCCTGGTACCCGAGGGCACCCGGGTGCGAGGGCTGCAAACCCCCGCACAGAGCAGCACAGAGCGACAGCGCGCGGCAGCCACAGCCGCTGCTT
>NW_009722732.1:2105-7324 GCF_000703405.1 Apaloderma vittatum
CCCCAACCCTGCCTGTTTCATCCTCCTGAGCGAGAGCGGCAGCCCCTCCGTCACCAGCAACCTGGGCCTGGATCCGCGATTTGGGACTTTTCCGGGAGTTCTCTTCAAGACAGTGGCTGTAAAGGTTGGCACCACAGACACCAGTCATGGCGTTATCTCTGCAAATAAAAGCAGAGTGCAGTCAGCCAAATTCCAGTGCCAAATCCCACTGCATGAGACACTTTTAGGGGTTTAAGAGTTTATGTTGTACTTCCTGTGGAAGTACGCAGATAGGAAGCAACCCAATCCTACAGCTATTTTATTGCAGCGCTTCCATCATGCACGACGCACGACAAAAGTGAAGAGCTCTGCATCCTGAAACTGCAGATCGGAGCAGGAGGAAGGAAATCAAGGGTCGGGATTAGCAGCCCACGAATGAGCCTGTTTTACTTCCAAACATCTTGGAGATTCTGAAACAGCCTTAACAGAGCTTTATCTCTTTCTCTGAAAAGGACTCTAAGACGTGACAGCACGCTCAGCAGCCTATGGCCAGGTGTGACAATCTCACAAATCAATCCTGGCTCTGCATTCTCTAACAACCCGCATTTACTCAGAGCTCGTTGGTCGTTGTACCAGTAAACCGCATAAACACCCACGTAAATCCTTTTTGTTAGACTTACACAGCCTATTAGAGAAACAATTAGAAACATCGAGAGAAATCCTAGCCGCATAAGCCCCACTTTTTGTGCTTCTGTAGAAATCCCACAGAGAAAGAGCAAAAGGATTACTGATTTTCACGATTAGAAACAGCGAGGCTCGAACACTTTGTACACCGTGCTTCTGACGGGATGAGAAACAAGTTCTGTATTTTTCTTTCCTTGTGTTTACGTCGTGAGTAATTGCCCACCGGACTCGCTGGGCTCAGGTTGCCTTACCCGGCAGCACAGAGGGTTTGAACGCGCGGTTGCCACTGTCTCTGTGCCGCCTGAGCCCGGATGAGCTGCTCCGCGCACGGCTACGTCCGTTTGCTGGGTTTGCCCACTAAGGCCTCGTGTTCCAGCTCTTGGCCAGTGATCTTCTGGTAAATGTTTTCCAAACACACCATGAATGTTCCATGCCCAAACCTACAGAGAGACAAATCAAACAGTATTTTTTTATTTTGGGATCGTTTTAATAACAAATCGTATCCTACAGCTACCGGAGTTCCCTCAGCTTGCGTGCAACATCTGCCCAGCTGTTTCACTGTTGTTTCACCTCGTTACTGAAGATTAGGGATGACCTAATCTGTATCGCTCGAGAAAACTGAATTGCCAGAAGCACCCTAAGAAGAATAAAAAGTTGCTATACAACAATTCTATATACAGTAAATTACGCATTAGAGCTGGGAGGGAGCTTTAACGCACGTAGGTCAGTGTATCTGCACCAACCAGGTACCTACAGCCTGAAAACCCACCAGCCCAAAACACCAACATAATGAGTATCAGAAGCCAGTAGAGGTATACGAGGTGCACTAATGAAGAAATTAAGTGTCTGAAGGGCCTAGAAATCAAAACGGTCTTTGAAGGGAAAAAGCTACAAAGAGGGAAGCAGCTTCCAAACGTGGTACAGAGCCAGCTTTTCTGAATTCTGCATTAATCCTTCGTTCCCTCTCCCCCTCCCCGTTTCTTGCTTTGTGTTACGGAATACCAACAAATAAGCATGAAATCAGTTCCAGTAATTATTAGCAACAGCCTAAACCAACTTGGTTGCAGTGTCATATTCCTGGAGTGAAGGTAACGGCACTGACAGGTGCAGCCTTGTCAAACTCAGAGGAAAACCCCAGGTTTTACAGTGGATCTCTCCCAAAGGACACCAGTGACACTGTGCATCTGGGTCACTGTAGGTAGTTTGGTCGTTGCCTTACTCGAGCCCGAAGCCACCAGACGTGGCCGGTCTTTGGCCAAGGTGCTAATTAGAGCCGGTCTGTGCACCCACGTCAGGATACCCCAACCAGATCTGTGACCCGCGATCAAGGCAGCAGTCGAGTCCCAGGAACAACAATCTCTGTGTTCACATTTTCAACTGGGGGGGAAGGGAAACAAAACCATTCAAGAACTGCCTTCTGCTGAAGACAGAACCAAAGAAAACCACCACGGGAGATCGGAGCACCTTGCTCTGTACGCTCCACTTGGCTTTTCTCACGCTCCTGACGGAGCTACACTGGCCTCGGCCCAAACCCACGCACTGCTTTCAATAGCAGGGTCAGCTCTTTATCCTACCAGAAACTGTGGGATGGAAAAAAACAAAGACCAAAGAAGGTCCTAATGACATGAAACGAAGTCCTTGATAATTTTTTCACTTTTTCCTTCCTTTGAAATGAGGCTCCGCAGCCGTCTTGGGCAAAACCTGCCTTCCCCCCCTCTGCTGCGAGTGGGGAAACAAACAGATTGAGAGCTTAAAAGCAGTTTTTATCTCGAGGAACTGATTTCCTGAATGTGTATTTGAAGCTGAGACCTACTGTGAAGCTACAGCGTGCATTTTGTGCAGCAGCCTCGGCTGAATTCTCCTGGGGAAACGAGGAAGCCCCGAGCGTATGGCGATGTACATACCTGAGGGACTGCGATTTTCCCGGCGATGGGGATTTCCAGGACAGCCGCTCGCTCGTCAGCAAAACGTCGATGGTCAGCTGGAGGCTGGTTCCCCATCTCCCTGGCTCCCGGAACGACACAACAGCTACAAACTGCAAAACAGAGTTCAAACCTAAAAACCTCCCACATCAAAACTTGCTCTAAAGAGACTGAACGATTAGCTGCATTTATCCAGGAAAGGATAAAACAGTCACATTAACCTTAACCGAGGGTTTTACTGTATGACACAAACACCCATTCACAGGGAATCTCACAGGTAACAAGAAGTACGCTGCAAAACCCACAGGTTTAAGAATTCCTTTTTTTAAGCGGGTAAGCTTCTCCACAGCACCACAAAATAGGAACTTCTCAACTGCATCGCCAGGTCTCCCACACCTTCGTAATTTCTGTTTACACACAGCATTGAAATAATCCATCAGAGATGTTATTTTGGTCAGCTTCAGATAAAATTTGCACATTGTTTTTAGAGATTTTTCTGGTCTCCAGCAATAATCCAACATGGATTTTTTTTATTATTTTTTTTTTTTACATCCAGTTTCTACTTTCCGGTACTTCAGACGAGATGAGAATGAACACAACGTGCCAAAACAAAATATTTCTCATACCTCAAGTGACCACCCTGGCTACTGCTGAGCACAAGACTAATTATTTCTGAACACGTGTCAGTTCATTCCTCATTTCTGAAAGGAAGGTAAAAATAACCCGCTAGAGGGAGACGAAAAGAAAGACAGATCTTGCTCGCCTTCTGAAACGTCAAGCACACATTAAAAAGAAAACAGCTTTACCCCATGTGATACATTCCAAACGAATGACAAATGTCATTAACAAGGAAATCTTAGAATTGTCTCAGCCACCTTTCTGAAGTGCCTGGCAACCTAAAAATAAACTCCAGTTATAAATGACAATAAAGGTACTTCATCTATGAATCCAGAGTTGCAAGTTAAATGAAGAAAACTGCCCCTTGCTCTTGGGGAGCTCCACAGCAGAGGGGCGCTGCAATGAGAAAAAAGGGAAAGATTTCGACAAGACCAAAGAGCTGCCACAATCTTTAACAGAATAAATTCAAGCGTCGCTCCCAAAGACGCCTCCTTCAACACTGACGGAAATGCCCTCTCTCCATTGTTACACACCTGATATCAGTTTATTTAGAAACTTGGATTTTATTGTTACACACCTGATAGGAGTTTAGTTAGAAACTTGGATTTTTCCTTCTAAAAGTGCAGCCCGGTGGCAAACGGGACAAGTTAGAGTGCTCTATGCTCCCCAGCCTCCTACATCTCCTAAACGTCCTCTGCCAAGCTCTAAAGCTGCAGCGGCTTCATTTACTTGTGTACGTTGGTTATTTTTCCAAAGGAGTAAGAGGCCTCTAGGGTCAACAAGGCTTTTGAAAAATAGGAGGTTTTCATACATTTCTTTAACACGGCTAAGAAAGAACCAACACGTTTTACAACACACAATCTATCTACTAAACAAACCAGGGCGGGCACTCGATTTACTTCCTACGGTGACAGCAATCAACAGCTCCTGGAATTTCCAACATGCACAGAGTTGAGGTGACGTCGCTGCGTTACGGATTCCATGGAACACAAAGATTTTCTTGACTCCGCATGAGAAAAATCTGCTCTACGTACCAACCCTGAAATCCGCACAGCACACACATGTATTTACTGTGCACGTATGCGCTTCCTCCTGAAATTCTGCCCCATTCAACTGATACCATACTGTACGTACTGTCAATATTTAAATATATCTAAATAAGGGTATAAGCAAGAAAAGGAAAAAAACCACTCATCTGCAAAGCAACCCTGCAGCCTAGGAACAACCCCAAGGCGATCCTGTACTGCCGGAAGAAGCTTATTTTATCTTTTACACATCTGAGGAAGCTAAAAAAACTTTTGAGGACAGATTTTCAATTAGGTGTCTGTGCTGACAAGTTACAGAATCAAAGATGATGTTAAAGAATTACCACTGATAGGAAAGAAAAAAAAAAGCCTATACAGTTCTTGAAAATGCTGCAATAAAACAGATAAAGCAGCAGAAAAGTAAAGCCAAAATAAAATGTAATAACAACAGCATCAGCTTGGTGGTTAAAATATTGACTCCTCTCCTAGAATGTCACATGATGAGCAAACAGAGGATTTTCAGAAAAAACCACACGCTCACCAGAACGTCAGGTCTTCAGTCACACTCAGCTGCATCCAGCAGAGGATGCTTCCCCTGCAGGGCTTCCCTGGTGACAGGCTGACGGAAACCAAGGCTGGGAAACACCCCTTAAGGATACGGAGCTGCTCACGCTTAAAAATCAGTAATTCCCTTTTTCACTAAATTTCAACATACGCAGTTTATCTGGCAAAGCAAATTATTTAGGAATGAAGGCAACACGTTGCCTACTGAAGCAGCACTTTGTTCCTCATCAATTGTTCATCCGCTGCCGCTGGGAACAGCACGGATGGACACTGCCGAGACACAGCCCTGGACACGCTGGCTCTCCCTGCCGCCTCCTTTAAAACCAATTTGAAAAACTCATGGGCTTGAGTGCACTCCCCTACAGATCCCACCTTCATAAAGCCAACACTTCAAACGCATCGCTTGGCCGTTGGTTTAAATCAAGCA
>NW_009722733.1:0-3835 GCF_000703405.1 Apaloderma vittatum
AGCGGCGTCACGAGAAGATGGCCAACCTCAACAACATCATCCACCGCCTGGAACGGGCCGCCAACCGCGAGGAAGCGCTCGAGTGGGAGTTCTGAGCCGCTCCGCCCCCATTAAATATATATATACACACCCACATATATATATATTTTTTGTTAAAGACAGGCGGCTGGTGCCACGGAGGGGAGCGCCAGTGGAAAACGGGGAGGCCCACCCTGAAACAAAGCCGCCCCCACCCCGGCTTTGTTTTAAATGTGAAAGACTGGGAAAGGTTTTAGAAAACAAAACAAAACACAAAAAAAAACCACAAACAAAAAATATTTATAGAACTCTTTTAGATATTTTAATAAAAGGATACTTTGGAATTTATTAACAGCTTAAGCTGCTTTGATATTAAAGATAGCTATAAAATCAAGATGATGTAGCAGTCGTGTCATTAAATGTACACTGAAGTCTTGTAGTTTGCCACTGGATGAGATTAAAAAAAGCAAA
Source organism: Apaloderma vittatum (assembly GCF_000703405.1). Taxonomy (NCBI): domain Eukaryota; kingdom Metazoa; phylum Chordata; class Aves; order Trogoniformes; family Trogonidae; genus Apaloderma; species Apaloderma vittatum. The sequence continues at coordinate 490 of NW_009722733.1, forward strand.
GAAACAAACAAAAAAAGCCCCACAGAAAAGACTTGTTGAGCAAAGCCATCAAGAAGCACTATGAGACGGACCAAATTTAATAAACTTTTGCCGAGCGGTTTCCACCTCTGTCTGTAAGACACTGCCTCGCTTCTGCCCCAGCCAGAGACTGCGTCATAGTCCCTGAAGACTCTAAAGCGAAAACCCTGATGCCATCGAGTATGTATTTAGTTCTCGTGGTTTATGTTTTTTGAAACCTTTGTAACACAGAATGTCCCGTGCGGTTGTATATGTTGTAGAGATGTCTGCAATAGCCTTCTGGAACAAGATGTAGCATGGTCCGAACGCCGTCCCTTGCGCTTCCTCCAGCCGGCAGCCCCGATAACGGTGCGGCGCAGCTCCTGCCAGCTCCTGAAGGAAGAGAAAAAGTAATGCGAAAGCAAAGGGGAAAAAAACCTGTGCCTGCCGTGCTGGGAGCGAGGTGGGAAGAGGTACCCGGGCGTGATGTTCGGGGACGGCTCCATCTCGCTGGATGTCCGCAGGATCCCAGCTTCCTGCGCTCTGCTGTCGTCCGCTTGGGAAAGGAAAAGAGATGGAGCCTCCGAGCTTCACCCAGGGCACCAGTGCTTGGGGACAAGCACCCTGCTCATGGAGGCGGCTGAATCCTGCTCAGGGCTGCTCCCAGCATCACAGCCAGCTCTTGCGGCTGACGCACTTTTTTTATTAGGGAGGGCACCTGAGCAGGAGGAGCATCCCCTCGCTGCAGCTGCGTCCCCAGGTGATGGCTGCTGGTGAAGCCAGGATGAGCCCTGGGATGTCACGCCGCGCTGCTGCCTGAATGGGGCAATCTCAGAGCTGAATTGGGCAAAGGCACCACCAACCTTTGGCTTTCCCAAGGCTGACCCCGTGCAAAAGCGTGGGAGCTTCGCAGTGGCACCTCTGCAAAAGAGATGCCTTTAAATGACATGAGGTAGCCCACACTGGGCTGCTCTGCCCTGTCTCCTGCCCGCCCAGCATGGGCCACCACCTACCAAGGCCACTGCCATCGGGAGGGCCCCCTCCCTCACCAGGCTCCCAGGCTATGCATTGACTCATTTTTCCACTGTATACATTTTTATCAGATGAGAAGGTATTTTTGTATTTGGCTGGTAGTCAATGAGCGATGCTAACAGCGAAGGCACGGCTCTCCTCGCCCACCCTGCCCCAGGGAGCACCAGTTTGCCCACAGCCACTCTTTTCCCTGCCCCACTGCGCTGCAAAAGGTCAAGGTGCGACGATGGACTGCTCTTCTCCGTTGTGAGCTGACGGGAGCTTTAGTGGAACAGGATTCGAGGAAGCACTTAGGATAGTCTTGGAGCACAGCGATCCTGTTGTGTCTGAGCTAGTGGGACATACCGGTCACGTTTTTGTTAGGCTCATGTACTGTACTTCAAAAGTTTCTATGAGATCGATGAACTTTGTTTAACAATTTTGGAAGGAACAAGTTCTGTAAAGAGCCACTAAATACAGAAGTTGGATACGACTCTGGCCTCGGAGTGTGTTTTGTCGGACGCGTGGGTTGAGCTTGGCTCTGTTCAAAGTCGCGGCTGTGCTTTGCGTTTGCAGCAAGAGCCACCCCTGCCGTGAACGTCAATGACTAGGGGGGAAAAAAGTGTTGAATGGGGGTAGTCAAGCTCGGGGTGTGATCCTGCCCCTTAGCACAACTCCTGCGTTCATCCCTGATGCAGATTTGCTCCTGCCTCTGGGGTATCTCAGCATCCTGCGGCACAAGGTCCAGCTCAGCGCCCTGGCGTGGCTCTTCTTCAGAGCCGGCTGTCGCCGAGCAAGTCTGCAGCTTCTGAAACGAGGGCGTTTGCATTTGATGAATTAATAAATCCATATGTTACCTATCTGTTTAAGCTTGTTTGTCAGCTAACATCTTGCAAATGATTTATTTTTTAATGGATATCTGAATGTCTGGAGAAGCTGGGCTGGCTGCCATGGAAACTGGAATCTTCCTCTGCAGCTGATTGATGGGGCCACGGGAACCATCTGGATGCGGTGGGTGTAGCTGCACCCCAACTGCCCTCGGCGGCTCCGCTCCAAGTGCTAGAACACATAGCAGAGTGCCGTGCCTGCCCAGGAGCAGGGCTTCACGCTCTTGGTGAGTGAGTGACCTTGGCTGGCTTCATGCCTAGGTTTCCCCAAGAGGCATCCCCCTGCCTCAAAACCTGCTGCAAGACCCTGTGTCAGCAAGGAGCTGGTGATGTCCATGCACCATCCCATCCTTCCCCTCCATCCCATCCCATCCCATCCCATCCCATCCACCTCATCCCATCTTATCCATCCCATCTCGTCCCATCCATCTCATCCCATCTCCATCCCATCCCATCCTATCCCATCCATCCCATCTCCATCCAATCCCACCTCACCCCATTCCATCCATCCCATCCCTGTGGGCAGATGTGGGGCTCCAGGGCACTATGACACCCTGGCATTGGTTGTGTCCAACAGTTCCTGCTCAGACCCATGGACACAGTAGGAATAGGACAGGGATTAAAACAGAGGATTAATTCCCACCTGGGCCCCCCTCCCCAGGGGCTTAAAGGTACAAATGAGACCCAGGGCCAGGAGGGAATTTCTGAAACTAATTTTACTGTGTCTGTCCCAAGGGGCCAAAGGCAGCCAGAGTCACCCGGCCCAAACCTGGGACACCCTGACTGCTCCCCCCAGACCCAGGTTGGGTCACCCCACCTCCAGACCTGCAGCTTTAGTGTCACTATAAACTGCTGGGGAAATAAAACACCAGCATGAGACACCAGCTTCATTCCAGTTTGGCACATGAATCATTTGATACCCTCTCGCGCTGACGCATACGTTCCTGTTCACCACCGTAAGTGCCACTTCCCGTTAGGGAGCCAGCCCGTGGATCATGCCCTGCCCCAAAGTTTCTGCCCAGCAACGAGATGCCCACCGCCACGGCGCTCCCCTTGGGTCTGCCCCCCGGGGGGTTCACCAGCCAGGATGCAGGCAGCCACCACCCTGTGCAGAACACACGGAGCTGAGTGTCACCAGCTCCCCGGGCAGCCTTTAAGGAAGGACTGCACTCAGTGATATTTTTATTTTTCAAACCACATCCTGCCAGAGCAGGATCCCATCCGGAGAAGCTTGGCCGACCTCAGCCAGTCGCTTGTGCCAGGAAGGGAGGGGAAGGCAGTGACAGGCTCCTCAGCTGTGAAACACCCATGCAGGGGCTCACGAGGGAGAGATCCCATCAAAATCCTCCTCCAAAAGCATTGCTGGTGCATGAGGCCATTGCAAGAACAATCACCAGACCCAGTGCAGTGGTCAGTTCGCAGGAGACATGAGCCAGCGAGTGGTTCGCAGC
>NW_009722734.1:0-34730 GCF_000703405.1 Apaloderma vittatum
CATGCTAATCCCCCTCCGCTCTCTTCACAACACCTTTTCCGAAAAGTGTTTGGGAAAAGTCCTTGTGGCCCGTTTACAGCTCCCTGCCGCTTCGGATTCCTTCTTGTCTAAGGCCGTGGCCCCCGTGTGGGTCTCTCCCTCCAGCGGGGCTCCTTACAAAAAAAACCTCAACAAAGACTTTGGAGTTCATCAGCCTCCCACTGAAATTCACAGCTGCTGAACAAACTAATCCCCTCTCTCGGCCTTTCTTCCTTTCAATGGGTTCTTGGCTTCAAAGACACTTTGGGAAAGGACTTTGTGGGGACTCACACTGCTCCCTCAATAGAAGTTAGTGCAAGCATTATCTTCAGAGCAAGTGGCTTTACAAACAAATACTGCCTAACAATCTCTGCCCCTCCAGCTCCCCCAAACACACACAAGCCTAGCCTGCAGACATGATGTTATCTGCAACGGGATTAGAGCTCCCTTCTCCGTGCCCAGGGATCCTTTACCACCGCTCCCCCCAATTCTTTGTCAACCCAAAGGCCTTCCTACCCAACGGAAAACTTACTGTGTGCAGGGATGCTCCTCACATGGGAGGAGACAACACCGAGGAGCCTCTGGCTGTAGACCAGAAACTGTTACCACACAGCAGAGACGGGGAGTGCTTTCCAGTGGGAGACATACACTGCCACCAGGGTCACAGAGATGGAGCTTCCATCCAGCTGTGCGTGCTGGGGGAAACTGAAGTCAAACGCATCTCAGAAACACATGGAAAATCCGTGCTTACCTCTCGGTGGTACAAGTGGCCTAAGTGAAAGGAAGAGAGGGGCCAGACTGCACAGGGTACTGTAAGTGGATCCAGAAATGCAGAATCTAAGAAATACTGGGGGGTTGATAAATGATCTCAGAAAGCCAGGACTTTCCTTACCTACTTGTTAAGCAAATGTATGCCTCTAGGGCTACCTGCTCACTTTGTGTTATGACCCCTTCTGATGCTGTACAAGTGCTGCTCTTGAAAACTAGCTTACATCTCCCTTATGGGGTGCAGTGGGAGGCCAAACCAGTTGCAAACTGCTCCCAGACTGGTCTGCAAATCTCTGTGAGACTCCCTTACACTTGGGTGTTTGCCTCTGCCAGCAGCAGAACTAACAAAGGCTGGTTTTCCCTGAACATGCGCCATGTTTGTAACACCCCAGACCTCTCGCACACCTTGGTCCCTTCCCAGCAACAGCCCTTCAAACGTTCCCCATCCGAACAGTATTTCTTAACCTTTACTTCCAGGTCCTCCAACAATAAGCCAGGTAATACAGTCCTGCATATTGCAGAATTTCACGTGTGCTGACTGGCTGGCCTGTACACAAATACTACCTAGCCATCTGACAGCAAAAAGAAAACACATTTTTTTTGAGATTGCATCAGTCTTTTTGCAGAAGCTAGTTTTATTCCCCCAGAATTTATCTCAGTACTTACATTTCACTTCAGTCTTCTTACCTCCTTAAAAGCTTAAATGAAATCAGCCAACAGATTTGGAATTTATTAACTAGCAGTAAGAACTGACAATTCAATTCATTTCCACACAGGTCAGATTCCCATCCTAGTTTAGGTGGCAGGACTTCAGTGGTGTAACACTGATTTCCAACCAGAAGGGATCTCATCAGAGGCTCTCCATTTACTTACTGACATACTTCCAACATCAAGTGTAAAATTCCCAACAGTGCTGTGATTCCTCAAGAGAATCTCACCCATCTTAGGGACCTTCTTGTGTCTGATGCAAGTAAACAGTCACAACCAAGGCAGGTGATCTGAAGATTGGTACTCTGATCCTGCAGCCTTAGGGAACACGTAAGGCCTGAGGTCTCACCCCATCAGGATGGTTGCTGCCCACACCAGCGCAGCCCAGTATCTGGTTTGCCCCACACCATTCAAAATTGCTCTCCTTCACCAAGGCTGAGAACTCGGCTCTTAGTTGGGGCCCCTGCAGACTGAGGCAAGTCCCCTGTGGCCAGAGGTGACAAGCCTATGAAAAAAAGCTAGCAGCATCACAAAACACAGCTTTTATTTCACTGTTCTGTAATCTCTCAGTGCATCAAACTGCAGCAATAGAAACAACACAGCAGAAACAAAGAGGCACTTTGACTTGGAAAAGAGAGAATGAGACGCATCCTCTCCCTTCCTTCTATAATTCTTCTCCCTCCTAAGTCTCATGATACAGAAGGTTGATTTGTGTAAGTCACTGAACTGCAGGCCCACGATGGTATCACTCAAGCAGCAAAGCAGATGAAGCAGGGGCTGGCTGCAGCCAAATGCTGGGAAGAAGTCTTGCTCCCAGCTAGGGCCCAACAATTACACTGCCTGGTTAGCATGAAAGCGGGCGAGAGAGAGGAAGACAAGGAGGGAGGAAGAGAGGGAAACAGACAAGCACACACAGATGTGCCTTAAAATGCCATCTTCTTTCCCAGACTTCTTCCCTAGGACAGACATGTTTCATTCATCTATACTACCCAAGAGGAAATTCCACAGTGATGAAAAGCCTCCGTACAGCCATATCCTTGAGACCTGGCAGCATTACCTCCTGCAGCATGTTCCTACCACCATCGTGCCAAGAGGCCTTTGAGAATCACCTTTGCAAGTATCTGTTACTGTAGGCAGAATGAATACACCACACTTGGAGCAATGAGCTGCCTTCCCCTGCTTGAGTCTTGGTTGGTCAGAGTAGCTTGAAGGGATTCTTTATTGGACCTGAACAATCCTTGCTGCTTCTAAAGCCCCTAGTGTCTGAATAGCCCAATGTAGGAAGCCTTTAGGTAACACCAATGGGCAAAAGGCCAACTGTGCTAACATAAAGGAACTGAAAAAGGCCAGGAGCCAGAAAGGACAGCTTTAACCCAAAACTACCAGCTCTGGGAAGGAGCGCACAGAGCAGTCCAACCTGCTAACACTCCTGAATGGGGCAGTCCCAGGAACTGGAAGGGGGAACCAGCCTGGGCCTGAAACATAAAGGGCTCAAGCCTGCAGCTTATGGGGGAAAAGATATGAAGGAGGGGGTATAATGGATAAACACGAGACTCGGCTATGAAAAGAGAGGGCCGGGTGAAGATGAGAGCAAACCAAGGCTAGTCCAGAGCGGGCTGGTAATTAGGCCTAGTTGTAGCAAGATATGGATGCAGAAGAGTGATAGGGTGAATCAAGGATGAGAATGAAGAGAAAGGAGGAACCAGAGGAGAGATCCTCTCTGCAGTCCAGCAGAGCAGGGACACCCCAGTTTAGGGCCCACTGGAGCCCAGCTATCACTTAGGCAGTTTACACTACAGCAGGGAACAGAGTCTGAGGCTCTTCTGTCTGGTGGTGCTGCAGGTGCCAACCCTGTTTTCTCCTAAGAAAACAAAAAAGCAACATCAGCCTGAGAGGGAAGGAGTTTCCCCTTTGTGCCGGGGATACAGGGAAGAGGGAGGATCTCTGTGCAACCTGGACAGCCTGAAATTGAGATCCCTGGCCTGGGAAGTGGTCTCAGACTAGTAAGAAAGAAGAAAGAGAAAGAACAGTTTCCAGGAGTCCCAGGCACCAGCAGGCTGTCTGGAGAGTGGATGTGGCCTGACTTGCTGTCCCAGCATAGTTCTAGACACTGGCACAGAATTATTTCTCCAAAGTCAAAAGGAGAGTCCACAACCTGCAGCACATCAACAGATGAGGGAGTCCACCAACTCTCAGTGTGCACTGTTCCAGCTGCTCCATGCTTTACACATTCAGCTTGCCAGCAACGGTCATGAGGACTTTCAGGATGGGCATGAAACCAGATACCTCACTGAAACTGCTGCTGCTCACCACTTGGGTGTGAACCAGGAGACCCTGCTGGTAGTTTCTAGCCTCAATGCAGCGGGCAATTTCATGGAGACCCATGAGGATGGTTGGAGACAGCTGTGGGGAGGGAGCAGAAATGAGTCAGCATGCTCAGCACTGTAACACTGGCCCCCCTCCCTCCACTCCCTTCCCTCCTGCTCTCCACCTCATCCTCACCAAGCAGCACCTACACAGGCAAATACTGGCTTGGATAGCCTTACTCCATCAGTTTGCCAGCCTAGTACAAATATGAGTCTAATACCCAGGCTGGCGTACAATGAATGCAAGTACTAAGCAATGACATTTCAGCATTAATCTAGTTATCCAATGTATATGAGGAGATCAAAGGTCTATCTACCACAGAATCCAGCCTCTGTTCAGGTCTAATATGGACACTCAAGGAAAACTTAAAAGGATTCTCCCCTTGATAGCTATCTCTCTGGCAGTTGACTTCAGCAGTTTCAGAGTTTTCTAAGCCAGAGGTTACACTATTTCACATCTAACAAGTACCCCCAACTGCCCCTTTCCATCTGGAACCTGTCTGGATTAAATGATCTCTAAGGTCCCTTCCAGCCTAGGCCACTCTATGATTCTATATGGCAGCATAATTCCTGGGGGTAAAAGCACCCTGAAAATATCTTCCCAGCTCTTCCTTACACTATGTACGGACCAAGATTAAGGATGAAGAGATAAGGCTGGCTGGATTCAAGGTACATTATAAGATTTGGCACTCCCCTAGCTTTCTGAAGGGAGTATGTGCTGGTAACGTTGGGACAGACACCATGGCCCACAACCCAGTGCAAAGGTGGGATCAGGAACTTGGCTGGACCACAGGGAAAGGTGGCATCTACTTACCACCTGCTCACGGAGCTTCTCATACAAACACTCCAGCCGCTGCAATGCATCCTCCAGCTTCCTTCGGGTTTTCTGAAGCAAAACGTGTATTGCTAGATCTGCCAGAGCGTCAAAGCCACCTCCCCCCAAATCAGGTTGTTCTCACTCAGTCCCTCCCCCTTCTCTGTTCTTCCCAGAGCACCTCACAACTCAGCTGCATCTCAGCCCCCGTCAGCCAGGGACTGTGATACGAGCCAGCCAAGCCTGTATATACATGCGCACGTTCTCTCCCCAAGACAGGAAGACTGATTTGCCCCATTTCCCATCCTAGGCTTTCTTCCCTTCTGACAGTGCTTGCAGGTCATAGGACGCAGTGACTGCTTCCACAGCCTGAGAAATATCCACTAGTTGACCCACAGAGCATTCAGCCTTACTCTGGCTGACCTAAGCAACAGTTTCTTCCTGGTCTCCTTGAGGAAAAGAGGCAATATCCTGCTCACTCTAGGTACCCACCAAGGAAAGGGCTTGAGTACTGAAGGTCTGGTGGGATTGACCCCGTTAACTTCACCTTGGATAATCCACTCACGGGTAAATTATACTGTGGATAGAAATGCCTGGCTCTGGGCAATGCTGGGACAGGACTGGCAGTCACAGGAGCTCAGGTGCACTGCATTGCTGTACCAATCCAGCTACTCAAACTCCACATAAGCTGAGTGCTTAAGCCCAAACCAACAGGCCTCTTTTGTTCATATAAGTGAACCTTTAGGTTATCTCCCAGAAATGGCTACACTGCACTTGCCGAAAGCACAGAGCAAATGCATCAAAGCTGCTCCTACACACAAATTGTCTGACTCTGGGACAGCACTTTGGGCTCAGCGCTCATCCCAACATCCACTAAGCCAAGATATTCTGGAAGGCTTCATGGTGCCCCCAAGCTCTGGGAACCTAACACAATGCTGCAAACATTGCTTATCTGCTTCCAGACAGCATGGCCTGATACACTGAGGCAAAATGGCATGTATGCCAACAGCCTTCCAGGAACAAGGGGTTGAGAAATGACAGGAACTTGGACACAAAGACTGTCTGGCTTTCTCTTCCAGACAGGACATCTCACCATTTCTCTCTGAGCTCTGAGGACAGTTGGTAACACCAGCTCTGCAGGAACTATCTACAGAGCAAGTCACTGAAAAAGGAAGCTAAATTAGCTGGGTCATTTCTTTCACTTTCTACCAGAAAAAAGAGCCACTAGGACAGAACCACTGCTCCAGAGAGGCAATGAGAAGCAGTGGATAAATGTTAGAGAATGCATAGCAGACCCAAGAGATGAACAAGCCTACAGTCTAAAGGAAGGAGGTAGATGGAGATTAACTTGGTTAAGTTGGACAAGACTCTTTCTCTCTTTTTCCAGCCGAAAGAAGGAAGCACTAAACATTTATGAGAGAATAAAGGCCAAAGATCAGACAAGGGCGGACTTACTGGATCAGTGGCGACAGCAGAGCAGCGTTGCACCAACCCTTCAAAGGTGACCTTCAGAGCATGATGCTCAGGGGGCACCTCCTTCCTCTCAACTTTCTCCACAGGCAGCTGGTGATACTGACAGAGAGAGAAGCAGCTGAATGAATGCAACAGGAACAGGAAAGGCTGGAGCATGTAGATTCCCCTCCAGCAGCTATGAACAGAAAGAATTTTACCCCTTTGCAAACCCAGAGAATACCTGGAAGCACAGAGTTAGATTATCATCTTCAGATTGTATTACAGCTTCAGGGCTGTGTGGATTCTCAACTCCCAGCAGGTTGAACAGCCTGTCTGGCCTCCCTCCCTGTCTCTCAGCCATACCCAGGTATCATTTTCCACCCCGGCAATTCCTCTAACACTCCAGTAGAAGTCTAATAAGGGCTAGGAAGCAACATAAGTCCTGCAACTATCAAGTAATAAGAATCGCAAAAGCTGAGTTGTTTTTCTACTTGACAAGGAGCTGGTGGCTGGGGAACATGGCACTTTCCCCGCGTACCTGCAAGCTGCCTTCTTTGGGTGCTCCTGGGGGTGACTGGCCAGATTCTTGCAACCTGGACACCTGAGGATGGATCCCTTGGGGCTCAGCAGGCAGACTCATTACTGGAGCTGTGATGGGGGCTGGAGGAGTAAATTTCTCAGGCAACTGTCAGCAAACGGAATGAAAAGAAAGAAAAAAAGTACTCATGAAAACAGAGTCCAAGGGAAGTTACACTCTCCACAGTCAAATTCAGCTTCCTTTACAACTTGCAAAGTGCCCAGTTCTCAAGAGGATGTGTAACACACCCCTGTTCTTTCAGCCCCCTGACTCAGAGCATGAGACCCTTCCTCTTGCATCCTAGATAAACAGTCAAAGCAACAGTAAAACTCCTCTGGAATTGTTCAATCAAACAGATCCACTGCCCCTGAAAGCACTGGTGCTCAGAAAGCCGCCTTTGCTCTGCAACGGCACGAGTCCTGAATGTAGAGATTAGCAGCAGTGAAGTGTCCAGCAGAGCAAGTGTTGGGGAAAATCCCACGACATGGGGGGAGAATCCTCTTGCAAACACTTCATCGTACCCCTGCTAAGCCAGAGAGTCAGGACAGATTCGCTCCGACAGGGCTAGATCAAAAGGAGATGGCTTTAACAAGAGGCTAATCCTGTTGTAGTGAGCACAGCCTGAAGCAGGTTCCCAGCTATGCTGCCAGAAAAAGGGCAAGAAGTCTGTTCCAAGCTAAAGAAGAGGAGTGGGGGGTGGGAACGGTGCCAAAGAAGCTTCTTGTCACACCTGCCAGTAGGCAGCAGTGATAGAAATGAGGGACTGAGAGCATTTATTGCAGAAAAGCTCAGCTCACAAGTCCTGCAGTGCAATCACTAAAAAGCAGAGAGTAGCAGGGCCAACCTGGCAGGCAGCTCACAGCTACACCTGTCCCAAATTCGTTTGGCAGAAGTGCCTTCCCAGTTGGTATCAGCAACTGAGGAAAATCACTGTGGGTCTCACTGTGCTCAGGGGAAATGCTGCCCCCAGCTGTCAGATGTGAAGTGAGTGTGATCTCCCCAGTCACCATCAAAAAATGCAAGGGGATAAGATTTTGTCCATTTTCTAGCAAAAAGTGACTGTAGTCAGTCTGCGAAGCACTGCAGAGGATGCAGCACCACAGATGAGAACCATGTTACAGAACAGCCATTCTAGAGAACAGCTCGTGAGTTTGGACGGTGAAGGGTCAAGAAGACTTAGACTCCAGTCCTAGCTGTGCATGCAATGCAGAAGTAGATCATCATGGAATGAGATCTGCTTAGTGTGACAGGGAGCATTTATAGGAACATATCTGTTGCAGGGAGCTCCCCAGCTAAAAGACAATGAACATGCATTACAGCTGAAAACTTACCTTTTTCTTTTGAAGGCCTCCTCTTGCAGCAGAGGGATCAGTCCAAGATTCCTGAGCTGCCATGACAGAGAACAAGACACAAATATCAGACTCTGAGAAAGTGGCCATAGCGACAAACTCATGGTTGCTTGCACGGTTTGGACCTTCCCTCAGTAAAAGGGCCCATGGCTCCAATTCCCCCATCACTGCACCTCCAGACCATTTCAGCCAAGGAATTGCAGACCCAGCTCACAGGTTCAAGAACTGCTCTTGCTTAATTACATTCTTAGCACCTGAGTACATGCACAGGCCTCATGAGGCGATGTCTGATCGGACTGAACTGGCACACACCCACTCTCACACAGGAAGTTTTTTTGCAACTGCCTGAAGCTTTCTGCATTCTGCACGGGCTGTAGAAGTCAGCATCTGCCTGAACCTTGGTCAAGACCTCCACAATTGTGCACATCAGGGTTCAGGGAGCTCCTGAGGTTCCCCAAAGAGAAGTGGTACCATAAAGAGGGCTGCGGGGGAAGAGAAGGCTTCTCACCAACACTCTCAGGAGTGCCTCAGGGTGGCGGCTCACAACAATGCAGGTTGCTGCCAGAAAGTGGGGAAAGTTAGGAGTGAGTTGAAATTTTCCGCTTGCAGAATCCTGTTCAGAACCTAATGCTTAGCAAAATTTGCTGGCTTCCCAACTAGAAGAGAACAGACTTAACCAGAAACTGCCTTGGGAGCAGGGGGTTTCTCAGCAGACGATTCTGTGGTACCTAGCCTCTAACCTCACTCCAGGTAATTAAAAATCCATCAGACAATGTGACATCAAAAGACTTGCAACCATACTTCATTCTGTGAAGGTCAAATTCCAACTACTTTGTTTGAGGCTCTCCTGTTAAGGTACCTGCATCTCTAGACAAAATCCAAGTGCTTCTTCTGTCACCCCAGTATTAATAACCTCAAGCCCAGGAGACAGGAATAATCTGTGAGAAAGTGGCATAATTCTAAGGGGCAGTATCAGAATTGCTGGAGCTGGGTGCTATACTTAATGAGCCACTGATCCTGAACTGAGCTTTAAAAAAATCACAGGGGAAGGATGCAAAAGGTGCTTCATTACTTTAATTACCTTTATTATTAAAATTCTGGCAGCCTCTTTTTGCCCTCCCTTTTCCCATGATTTCAAGACTTGCTCTCTGATGAGTTTGGATCAGTAGTTTAATTAAGTTGGCACTTATTTCTAGCTTGGGGATTTTGTGCCCTAGAAGTCTGCTGGCCCCCACTGAGCCCATGGCCTAGAAGTCCCTGGCACTATTCCAACCCAGTGGCACTTTGAAACCTCACAGGAAATGGCTATTTCAATTATAGTCTTTAAGCCAGGCACTTAAATCATTAGACGTCAGACAACAGGACCCTGCTGCATTGTGCTGGGATGAAACTCTGACGATCTTGCCTACACTACTTGTGAAAGAGGATTTCTCACCAACCCTGAAAGAAGTGCCCCATGGCAGCAGTCTCCAGTAACGTCTGCCCTAGAAAAAAACAAGACCATCACAGGCTGCAGTCTGGGATTATCTCAGCCAGAAAGGAGATCAGCCAACATGTTGCTGTCCTTCACCCTGTCCCTGACACTCCCCAGGAGCGTGGGATTCTTATAAGTGGAGATCTCTCTGCTTTGCGCTAGCATTCATGAGCTGTTCAGGTCATGCTCAAAAACTTCCAAAACAAGCAAGTTTGGCCAGTCAGATTGAGTGATCTTACAGTCCCTTTCCAGACTAAAGAAAAGCACCCATTAAAACCAGAACAATAATAGTGGGCAAGAAAGCACTTTCAAGGAAGCCAGTTCACGCTGCTGATAGGGGCATGTCATATGCTGCCATTAAAACTAATGCTACCAGGAGAAGTGAATTTCCACAGGGCGTCTTCAGCTCTGAGGAAGTGCCCAAAATGCTTGTCATGGAATCATCTTTAACAGGGAACACTGGGGTCTCTGTTTCTCTGCTGAAGGGACAACACCCTTTATAGAGCTCCACTCCACACAGCAAGGCTTGCTCAGCGGTTTAAGTGGCTACCGAGTACTTGAATTTCCTAAACAAAGCTGAGACTCACTGGATAATTTTTTGTGCCTGGCAGATGGTCTTTGGTGCAAGCAGAAGTCACTGTGCAGAGAGAGCCCACTAAGATGTTGAGTAGACTGGAAGTTATCTACTCTCCATCATCGGAATCCCAAGGAGAGAAATCAGTACAGAGCACCAGTCAGGAAACCTCTGCCATCCAAATTCTCCCCAGCAGATGGACTAAGATTCAAAGCCAAACCTGGCCCTGAAACTGAAGCCAAAAGGGCTTTCCAGTTCCCCTAAATTCTGCTTGGAAAGCTCTACTCCACCACTGCTCATGCTGGAACTCACCTCTTCCAAACCACTTGGGGAAAGTTCAAGCAAAACCATGCATAAGGCTGGAAGTGTAACAGGAAGAAAGAGGTAAGCTACAACCACTGATCGGTTCCTTACGTAGAGAACCAAGAAAGGAAAAGGGGCTGCTTCCCTGTCCTGCTGGCCTAGCAACTGTCTGGAAGGACACAGACTGAGAATGCCCTCATTTCTCCAAGACTGCAGGAAAGTAGAGATGGAAGAAGCTAGAGTTCCTGCTTTCTGTACCCAAACTCATCAGTAAGAGCACAGTGCTTTCATTTAATTTCCAACATCCCCAGCTGTCACCTACTAAGTCCTCAGGACAAGTATGTCCACTATCCCAGCTGTACAGCTCCCCAGGCATGCAAGGAAACAACAAATAGCAATGAGCATGCACGCATGCACATACGGTAAAACATGCACACACCCCACATCTCATTGGAAACAGCAACATTGCCTCCCGCACAGGTCTGGAGGCTTCTCTGGGTACTACCTGCATGATCCACGTGGGGATCTAGCCAAGGGAAGAAACCTGAAAATCAAGGCAGGGTGGCAAAGTCATCATCACCAACAGCTTTTACTTAGGGAGTAATATCCCTGAACTACTATCCCTGATAGCTTTTCCAAAGGTATTTGTCCAGTCTTAGTGCTTAGAGCCTTTGTATGTAGTTCCCACAAGCTTCACCCAGAGGGATTTTCTATCCTTGGTTAAACATAGCTCAGCAAAGGATTCCAGGTGGATGCAAACCTCATAGCTTCAGTTCCTTCACTCTCAGAATACATATGGTTTGGAGATGCATCTGTTCAAAATCTAAAGGAGTGTCAGCCTTGTTGTTAGGAATCTCCACAGCCTGGCTAAACTTGCCCCTTGAGACAGCAAACAAGATTTAACAAGCACCAGATGTGGCGATGTTGTGGGAAACAGAAAGAGGGAATGCCAGTCCCCTGGGAACTAGGTCCAACACCATTCTCCTTTTCTTCATCATGCTAGCAAGGACTTCACAGTACTTGCAGGATGGACTGGAGGAATCCAGAAGTGATTCCCAGGCCAGCAGTTTACAGCAACAAGTCAAAACAGGGAGAATTAGAGAACAGGAGACAGAGAAATTTTATCCTAAAGCTCAGTCAGGGATATGCCATGAACAGAGAAGCAGCACCCTGCTCTTCTAGCATTTCAAACGCACATCTTATGTAAGTTACATAAGCAGGGGTGAGATCAGGAATCTTCCACCAGGCATTCCCTGGGAACCACCACCCTTTCAGTCAGAGCACATGCCTCTGGAGTAGATGACTACTCAAGGTGCCCTGGGGACCTGAGGAGACATCTTGTAACCACAGCCTGGGGGACAGAGCAGCTGAAAAGGCTCAATGAAAACGTCATCATTGCTGTGTTTCACCACCATAGCCAGACTCAGCACAATGTGCCTGTAAGGCTAGCTTCAGCACCACATCCAGCCTTTATGGTGACAGACCAGACCCCAGAGGATCCATTTCCATTAATTACTGAGAACCCCGTCCAGGAGTGTCTTAGACACACACATCACACAAGCAGTACTTACCTGTAGGAGGAGGAGGAATGCTGACTGCTGGCAGAGGCTTAGTAGATGGAGCTCCAGGACCTCCTTGAGGATAACCCATGTTTGTGGGGCAGTTGAAAGGTGCTGAAGAGAAACCTAGAGGAGACTGGCTTGCCACAGGGAGAGGACAAGCTGCGGGAAGCTGAGACAATGGGACTGAGGCTGGAGAGAAGAGGGTAGGTCCAGATGGTGGAACACCAGGAGATGTCATAGGCATGGACTGTCCTGGCAGAGAAGGCTGGCTGGGGAAGGGAGCAGGACCAACAGGTCTGACTCCTGCTGGTCCGAATGGCTGAGACTGTGACACAGCTACAAAAGAGAGAGAGAGAGTGTGTATCAGCATCATTTGTTTTGTGTGCAAACTATACTAGCTCAGAGGAGAGCATCAGGTAAGTCTGCCCTTCTTCATGTGATACCCTAGAATATCCACATAAGGCATATCCCCATAACCCAGGCTACATCAGTCAAACTCTGCCACAAAGCTGGCTGTGGTTTCTCCACTCCTGTATGTGTTTAGTATTAGTGGAAGTGCAGTAACAGTTGCAAGAACTAGACGTATCAGAGTCACAGAGAAGCCTCTCACGGCAGTTGATTTGTTCTTCGCAAGTACGACAGGCCTGTGAGGATGAAAGCAGAGCAGTTGTGCATGCTGAAGGCTTTAGTCTGAGAAAACCTGGAGGTCAGACACGGTTGTCAGACACTGCTTACCTGGCCCTGAACCGGTTGCTGGAACCAAGCCCAAGTTGTACTGTGGGTATGGGGGCCCTCTGGAATAAACACTTGTCTGTGGACCCATGCTGGCCTGGGGAGGATTAACGTGAGGTGTCATAGACATTGCTGGCACTGGCTGAGGTGCGAAGAGGGAAGGCACTGAAGGCTGAGAAGGTGCTGAAGGGGCAAATGATGACTGATAGTTGGGCTGCAATCAAAAAACAAAGAACTTGCAAGCGGCCGATACAGTCATGTGCATACACACACCAGCAGATGGCTTTCCATCCCTGTCACAAGAGAAGATGCTGCTGCTGTTAGTGCCCTGATGGATTCAATTAAAGTCCTTTCCCATCACATAATTCGCTCAAAAAGCTGAGCACCACACTCTTCAGAGTATTCTCCAGCTCTCAGAAGGACCAGTCCCGAGGAGCCAGTTCCCATACAGTGACTTCCTAAAAGCACGACCAGAGGAAATAATGAAGGGGCAATAATGAATTAACAGAGGCTGGAAGGAAAACTTCCAGAATAGTTTTCCTGTGCAAGAACTGACATTAAGCCATACCACACTAATTTACTGAGATATGAGGGTGAGATGGGCATAGGAGGGTGAACCACAACACCCTTTTTCCTCGTTATGCAAGATCTCAGTGGATCACTACACTTGTAACAGTCTTCTCCTCCAGTGGGTGCATGTGGGACAGGGCTTTGTGAAAAGATGTCAGATAGTCTCCTTTTGGATTATCACAGAGCTTGTGTTTGTTGCATTAAAGGATATCACTGATGAGTTCCTCAATGTCTGTAATCCTCAATGTCTGTCATCACAAATTACTTCACATGACTTCCATAACCCAATAAGCCTTCCTTCCTCTTCCCAAGCCATGAACACTGGAGTTTAAGACCTACCTTCTCTGGATGTCTGGGACTTGCTTTGTGTGCTGCTCCTTCAGGAGTGGAACCACCCTTGGCTGCTGGAGATGTGTGTTTAACAACACCCACGTTGACACGAGCGTAGGGAAAAGGGGGTGGCTGCTGGTCACTCACAGTGTCTCCTTGAGCATGAAAAAGCCGATCTCGGAGCTGTTCAATCAGAAGCTGAAACAAATCATGCTTTAGGAGAAGTGCCTTGAGAGTCTCAGGTGGGAGGTGCTGGGAAGGCATTGAAAGCAGACCTTGACCCAAAGCACTGAGCATCAACCTGCAAAACTAACCATTTCCCTAACAGTCACCAGGAAAAAAACACACAAACAAACCACCAAACCTGTAAGCAACAAGCTGAGACATCACCTGCCCAAATCCCAGACAGATTAAGTCTCACCGACCCTTCCCCCAATCTTTAGACTTTTCCATCCTTGACTTCTACCCACATTTCGGCCCTAGACAGATTTCTGACAAACTACAAGGTGAGCTCCCCATTCCCTTCCTCTACCATCTAGTTTCAGGAACACATGCAGGTTCCCTGGAACTGCTTTCCAGTGTTGTTCTCCAGGTACCATTTTACAGTTCTATCACTCCCTTTTCCCTGAACCAAATAAAAAGCAAATCAGGGCAAAAGCTGTGTCCTAGAGAAAAAAAAATACAACATGCCTCTACTCTTAAGTTACATAATTAACGTGAAACCTTAAGTCCTGACGCATGTCAAAACCCAGGTGCTCTCTCACACAAAGTATCATTTCTCCCCATACGCTACTCTTTACCACAACTTGTTTCTCACTCACCTCTTTAGAGCTGCTGGGTAGGTAATTCATTGCAGCTGCCAAGCATCCTTGTGATGCCAGGAGACTGGCATACTGGGTGATTCGTTCTGCCAAGACAGGGCCTGGCACTTGTCCTGCTGTGCCTCTCAACATCTCAGTGGACCTGCTCAGCACCATCACCTTCTCTATGAGATCCTGAATAAGCCAGGTGGAGGGAAGAAATAAGATCACTTAGAATCTGACTTGTTTTACCAGTCCATCTCGCGATGAGACAACATCAGATGGCTTTCTCTACTTTCAGCTGACATCATGTCCAATGTGAACAGAAGTTACTCCACTCCACACCAGACAATATCACTGATTACTGTTTCCTCATCACAGAATAGGTTGGGTCAGAAGGGACCTTAAAGATCATCTAGTTCCAACGTCCCTGCCAAGGGCTGCGACGCCTCCCACTAGACAAGTTTGCTCAAAGCCCCATCCAGCCCAGCCTTGGACACTTACAGGGAGGGGGAATCCACTCAGGTGCACTTTGTGGAGAAAAAACAGGAACTAGGATGCAAAGCCTGATGCTGCTACTTTTATGGTAAGGGAATAAAAGAAAATCAGAAGCCACAAAGACACTCCAATTAGCTGCAATCTTTCTACTAGGAAGTTACTACTGTACCTGTAGGAGTTACAAGCCACCAAGCTTGGAAGAATCAAAACCTTACCAGGAGAAATTCACTAGGAAAAAATACTACTGCTGACAAAGGGACTAAAAAATTTTTAGTTATTTTTAAGGATCCTTCAACTCCTAGAAATCACAGTAACATGTATCTGTAGAATAACACATGCATCATTGGCTGATAGCTGATAACTGGGAGGAGGCCAGTTTCAAACACAACCAGGAATGCTGAAGACGCCTTTTTGTTGCTCGCTAGTTACTCACTAACGGGGCTGCAAAACCAGAGAACTCTGTAGCAGAGGGCATTATCTGCAGATATCAGAGTTGAAGACGTGTCTAGTTCATCCTAGTGAGTGGTGGACACAACAGGGGTTAGTGACTTGGCCAGGGCTGGTTTAGGTGTAACAGGTATGGAACAACACTGACTTAGAAGTCCCGATTCATCTGCAAGCTGTGATTTCCCAACATCGTCATTCTACTTGCAGTGGGAATAATACAGTCCAGATCCAATTTCATCTTGCCAAAGGCTGTTCTGAAGGTACAGCCAGATCACTAGAGCATTACTGTTAAGACACGATAAGCACAGCAGCAAATGTACTCACAGGCAACTACCAGTTACGAGAACAGGAACAATCTAAACTTCCCTGGCTAAAAGGAAGCTCAGACTTGACGTCAGCATACAAAGACAGGTGGGTAGGCCATCAACTTCTGGCCACAGCTGGATTTACGTGCAATGTCATCAGTACTCTCTAAACACACAAACTCTTAATGTTTAAGGGTGCAAACCTCCTTTAGATAGAAGCCTGTAATCCAGGCTAGAAGGAGATAGCTTGGTTACTATGAACAGGTTTCCATTGTCTGCTGGAAGTCAGATACTCCCTTTGGTGGGATAGTGCAAACAGATTGGGGTGACCAGACTGGCCTAAAGAGGAGTTAAACCAACTTTATAACACCTGTACCTGCAGAGCAAGGGGTGACGAAGTCTCATGGTTTTTTACCCAGCATTCCACCAACCTCTCCACATTGCCTGATGAGATATAGCAGAGGCAGGCATCATTGCACAGGGCTGCATCTCCCTCCGACTCTAGGCGGGCACCCAGCATGTCTAGAGAGGAAGAAATACAGCCAATGGGTAAACCACTGTTTTTTAAGAGCTCATTAACTCCAGTGCTCATCTCCTAGAATCCTACTCTGGCTAGGCATGAAAAGGTATTGACAGCTTTGGATCTGCACCTCATTCTTGGATGAGACAGGGAAACGGGCATCATTAAGGAATCTCAAGGCCAACTTGGTTGGAAAAAGAAGTAATATTTTTATACATCTGCCATTTTTTATATGTCTGCTCAGACATAAAACAAAGAAAAACTCTTAAAAATGACAGATTAATTAAATGAAAAAATGCAATGTGGTTTTTTTCCCCTGAAGGTGTGGGAACCTCCAGGCAACAGTAGTCCCTGGAACAGACAGTAATCTGGTGATTGCCAATGTTTAGCAAATGCTAGGAAATAAAGGTGAACTGGAGCCATCTCACTGTCACCACCACCACCACCTACTTTCCACTCCTACAGTTCAGTCTGGAAAAGATGTCATGTTTTCTTGCATTTCAAGTTGTGTCATCCTACTTGTATAAAGTGCTGGAATTTCTCCAACAGCACTCCACTGTTCCTATCATCCAGGAGCTAGTTTCCAGATATGCAACCTGAGTAACTTCATCAGATTCAGTCACTAGATTGTCCCTGAATTCTGCGACTCAGAACAACCAGTTACTGAGCATGCTAGACTATTAACAGGACTGAGGAAACTACTGAAGACATCAAACATGCAATAACTCCTGTTTCTGACCTTAAAAGGGAGGGGAATGTGCTGGAACAGTAAACCTCTTTCAGATGGAGCAAAGCCCCCTGATGTTTTACTGTCAAGGAAATCCTTTTCTCCCCAGAATAAAAAAGATAAATATCACCCTTAGTGTGTCAGTTTAGTCCACATTCTGGTTTTTATCATGCTATCGGCAGCAGCGAGCGCAAATATCAGCATATATAACTTTACGTTATGACTCTCAGCTACTGTGTCCATCTGTATCATTCTCCTAACTCACAGTCCACACTTAAAGGTTCCAGCTAGCTGTAATGAGCAAGGAATGCTTTCCTTCCTCAACAATATCCACTTTCTTCTGTAAGCAGTCCAGAGTTGCCCTCCCCTAAGGGAAATCACATCAAAACATAGTATGCTGCATACCACAGAGCTGGGTATAGTCCTCATGCTTTGAGTATGTTAACAAGATGGCCAGTGCCTCCTTCCAGTTCTGTAGATCACAAGTGCAAACAATATCTTGCCAGTTCTGTTGCACAATGGAGGAAAGCAGCTGCAAGGGAAGCAGAAGGCCTGTCAGTCAGAGACAGAGATAAGCAAGTGTACCCACAGGGACAGTTCACTTTCAGGCAAACTTCTCACTGTGCAGCAACTACCTCACTGTACATTAAGGTCCACCAATCCCAGCATCTCAATATTAACAGTAACTGCAACACGATGCCTCTAAATAAAGCAAAAAGGCCCAACAAAGCACTTGAGAGAATATGAAACAGCCACACTAGGCAAGACTGAAGATCTCTCTAACATATATCCTATTTCAGAGCAGCTAGTGTCAATGACTGAGAACACAGTGTTAAGATATTCCAACCCACTTCACTTCCTTGTTAGTCAATTAATAAACTAGAACCTTCCTAGCAGAGCTGTAAAGGGGCAGTATGCTCCACATGTTATAAGCACAGGATGCCCAGGTAGAAACCATCAGATTAAAAAAAAAAAAAGGAACAGAGAGCACAGATGTTTTAGGTGGGCAACATGAAGCTGTCATAGAAGTACCAAGAGATTAGAGTAAATGTCTAGCCAAAAGGAGATGCACAGATTCTGCTGACATTCTACTTCCTGCCAAAGCATTTCCATATATATTCAGACAAACATCTGCCAAAATATCACACACCTTCCCCTGCTCAGTTGGTACACAGAATTGTCACTTACCAAGGAGAGTTTTGTCTTATGCTTGGCAAAGTAGCGCTTCTGGGTCTCCTTTAGGAGGTTCTCCCCACCAGCTATAGCTAAGATGATGGCATCAGCAAAACGCTCTGCCCGCACGCACAGCTCCACCGCACCCTCAAAATTCCCCAACAAAAGGGCCTGGCTGATGAGTCCATCTGTATCTACAGAAGTGAGAAGCAGAGTTAACTCACAGGAACATAATGCAGCTGCTTGATGAAAAGCAAGACGTGAAAAACAACAATGTATGGAAGCCAAGCTAAAAGAAGACCCGGAAACTCAAATCAGGTATTACACTATAAAAAACAACAATAAACAAATAAAAACCCCCACCACTGACTTGACAGTCAGTCTTCCACCATCTAAAAGATTCTTCTATGTTTTTAACATGTCGCTCATCTGCAAAGATTATTTCCTTGCACAATGCTGTGAGATGTTGCATAACATTAATAAGTATCACATTTTCTAAAGTATTCATTGCTGGAGTGGACAACATTCTTCCTGGTATCTCTAACTTTTTGGCTTTCCCTCCTCTTCCCTTTTCCTGAGAGGGTAGAAACACATTTCATGTAACATACCTTCTGTCACAGCAATCTCCAATGTGCTTATATTCTGTGGAATTAGGTTGTCAAAAAAAGCTGAAGAGGAGGAAACAGCAGCTACATCATCACTGGAATTTATCAAAAGCTGTGCAAGAAGTGTAAGAGGTTAATTAATTCACTGAACACATGGATCCTGCCCAAAACAGTTTAATGGATTACTGAGTGGGATGGGGCTGCTCTCCTTTCTGTTGAGCATTCCCATATAAATACAATTTCAAGTTGGAAACCCACCATGCCTCCCTGTCACTGCTCTATCAACCCACACAGTTTCACCAGGGCAGCAACAAAAGCATTGCTGCTACTGACAATGCTCAGGAGATCAACAATGTAAGACATGCAATGCCAACAGTATCGCTGGCCAGTGTTTACTAACTCAGCTCCAGCCCTTGAGCAAGCTGAACAATTTTGGACAGAACAGGGACAAGCCCAACAAGTGATATATTTAAGTAACAGCCATGCTTGGTGCTCTGTTGAAATGCAGGACACAATTGCTACCCCTAGAATAATTCACCAACTGACTAAGGTCTGTGAAGACTACTATTTCGAGGATGGCAGTTTTATATGCCTTAGAGGAAGAAAATTTATAGTGTATGGTGAACTAGGCCTTGGAAGGCATCTGAAGATGGACATCCCAAAACCATGTGGGAATACATTTCAAAGGATAGAGGTGAAAAAGCAAAGAAATGCAAAAGAAATACCACAGCAGAAGCTTCACAGAGGAAATCCAGAACTGTAGCATGAAGTTAAGCTGGGGTGAAGCTAATTCTATCACTGAAGAAATCAGCACTGGTGAAGCAAGCCTTCTTGCAATGTTAACAGCCAGGAGTCCGTCTTCATTACTTCCTGATTTGCTTTAAAGCCAGAAGGAACTGCTATGATCATTCTGTCTGACTCTGTGAGGGTCTGACAGGACTGCGACCTGCCCTCTGAGATATCTGTATTAAGCCCAACAAGTTGTGATTCCAATGAAACCTTCCTGCTCCTTCTCCCCTCCGCTGCTCTCCCGGACTGGCAAGATGCACACGACATACCTGATCTGGCTGTGCAGTATTTGTCTCATCTGCCTCAGGAAGAGGCTGTTTGTCTGAGATCCCATTACTCAAACACGAGGCAATCTAGAAAAGGAACAGACATTCAGAGTGAAGCCCCTATCAGAGTTAAACACTTGGGCAGCAAAGCCACCAAGTGACTGGCAAGTCCCAGACACAATTCCCCCAGCTCTTTCACCTGTTTCTCCCTATTCCTCGCTGGATGCCTGTCAGAGATTATTTATCCTTTTCAGAGCATTGTCCGTGTTGCTGCAACAGTGTCCTCCCCTGCAACTCCACAGTTCTATGTCAGGCTGTCTTCATCTGTCCCCTTCTGCCTGGCTAAGGAATCCCCTGAGATGCAGAGAGCTGGATGCTAAAAGCAGCTCTCACACCTGCACTGTTGTTACATACTTCCCAGCGCACCAACAACTGGAAGCAAAAGAACTGGGTTCAACATCATTTTGGTCTGATCCAGTACAGCTGCAGTTATACCCTTGAAAGCACCCACATTTGCTGTTTACTGGGGGATACCCGAGATGCCTCTCGGCTGAAATTTCACACAGTTTAGTCTTTTGTGTGCTGTGAGATCACTTGCTCACTTCCAGTAGGGACCCTACAACTCTTGTGCAGCAGCTTTAGTCCTGTAAAGGTTTCTCTCTACTGCATAGACCCCTTACCTTTTTTTGCAGATCCTCTTTACTGTAGCCCAGCAGCTTGAGGAATTTAGTCCTAGACTCCTGCTCCAGATTCACCTGATTTCAAAAGGATATTGAAAAAGACAAGAAAATATGTAAAACCTTAGACATCTACCCATTGCCAAAGGTTGGTTGCTTCTGGCAGCAGCAAAGTTTATAGCTGAGTTTATGGATAAGGAACTTAGCTTCTGTGTGGGGAATTCAGTCCCAGAGATTCCCACAGGCTGCATGCAGCCTAGTTGATGGGCACACCAAATTGTCAATGAAATCCTCATCCTGTGTAGGGCTACAGTCAGTCCTCATGCCACCACAGCTCTCTCTCTTGTTACTGGGGAATCTTACTGACCATTTGACTTTGCTTTGAGAGAACAAAGCTCCACAGGCAGCAGGCAGATATAGCTTGGCAGTAGGCCGAGATGAGAAAATCCTGTTTGACTAGCCTATTCAGTCCCATTTTATATCTTAAAGAACAGGAATATAAAGGACTAGAGAGGACCATAACGACAATATTCAGTCCCAGGACCACAAAAGAAGTGACCTCTGTGCTTCACCACAGCCATCCTACCTTCAAGAAGTTCCAAAGGTTCTCATCAAATGGCAACTTGGCTGTCTGAATCTTGCCCTGGCAGTAATCAAGGAGGTTCCCTGACTGCAAGGCCATCTGCAGTTCTCTGGATCGGAGCAGGAATTCAGTTTCAGTAGTGACTTGACTGATGAATACCTGGTGTTGGTAAGTTTGCTGCATTTGCTGTCCAGGAGCTTTGGTAAGACCAAAGGAAATAAGTTTTCCTCCAAACTGAGAAAGACAGAGGCAGACACAGTAAGCATTCATATAAATGAAGGTCAAAGCAACTCATCAGCTCTTCTTCCAGCAAGAGGGACTCAAGCTCCAGCTGTGATCACTAGGAACCCAAACAGTTCAATGTATAAGGATGCGAATGGCAGGCACTAGGCAGACAGAGAACATGTCAAGCCACAGACTAAAAGAACAACTCAGCCTTTTGATTCAGGAGCAAAGGGATGAAGAAAATTAAATACCTGGATAGTAAGGAGAAATAGAGGAGAATGGGAATGCATATCATGGCCTACACCAACAGCTTCTATCAGCCTTCCTTAGCTTTGTTAACCCTTACTTATAACTTCCCATTCTCTGCTAGAGGGCTCTTTCTTCTTGGAAATATATCTGAATGTTGAGCACAGAGTTTCGCTCCATGGTACACCACACTGCACCTTAAACAGGCATTTAAATATCTAGCATGAGGAAAACAAAGGCTTCTCTAGTGAAAGAGAAGGATCATGTCACAACATGACACAATTATTGCACTTTAAGCTACAAATGCTCCATTCACTTACCGCAAATGAGACCCCCACGGGTCTGCGGATCCACTTCGGTGGCTTTTTTAATGGTGGAATCAAGGTGGTCTGAGCTACTTGCTCTGGCACCTGCAGAGGAGGAAGGATCTGTCCTGTGCCAAAGGGATCCAGGTTACTGAAGGAAGAAGAGATCTAGAATCAGAAGGAGAAAGGAATAAGGTGAAATACAACTCATTTCTGTACAGAGTGAGCAGAAATAAACTATTTCTTAGTAATTACTTACTTTCCTCACTGATGAAGAAAAAGGCTATTACAGCAGTGAGAGAAATGGTATTTCCAAACAGTTCCAGAAATTATTTCTCAAGAAAGCTTCACCTTGAGAGATTTTCAAGTAATTTTTCCTTGGCAAGATGCAAATTCCCCAACAAACACTGCCTCGCCTAGCACTCAGCTCATAAACACAGGAGTTACAAAATTACTTGTTTTATGCAAGAAAGTGACAACATATGGTCAAAGTTGTCCAATGTATTTCTTGTTTTGCTCGCAAAGGAATGCTGACTCCCTTTCTGTTGAGTTAGTTTTAAGCTCTCAAGCTTTTATAGCTTAGACAAGGCTGGTGGAAAAAAAATCTCTCCAGACTTTATTGCCTCGACGAAGTGTCAAAAGTGGCCTCTGATCTGGATTTCTGACATTTGGGAAATCAGTGAGCCTACACAGAATGTTGTTCACAGGCATTCTTAATTGCTAACATTGTTGGCATAGATTTGCTGTTTGCTAAATAGAACCCTGTTCAAGTTTGACTGGACCATAGGGCATAGCACCAAAACACAGCTGTGACCAGCATACCTGAGAAGAAGCAACACGAGGCTCATCAAGCTAAAGGTGCTCAACAAAGAATCACAGGCAAGACTTACATGCTTTGTCTTTCAAGACATTCATGAGAGGAAATCAGCTCCAAAGAAAGACCACTTCCTGGAGGGACAGCTTATACCTAACAGATCAATCGCCCTAAACCTCCATTAAAAAAATTCACGCTACCAGGGTACCAGTAACATCAACCACCAAGCCTTCAATGGAGTTTCTGTGTGATACCATGGAATCCAGAGGAAAGACTTGTGGTCACAAATCCACCACCTCTATAACTATCATTATCTCTTGTTTTTGTTCTTATTTGTTACTCTAACCATCTAGGAGTTATTCTACCCTACTGTTTTCCAGTTTTGAAGAGTGGAAGTGTGGTGCATGCACATGAAGAATGCACAGAAATAAAATTCTCCATGGGTTAAATAAATCCTTAATCTCCTACAGCTGTTGCTTGATCAAGTATTTTCTTTCTCTTGCAAATCCTATGAAACTGAACTCAGTCAGCTGTAAATGACCATCTAAATAACACTTAAGCCAGCTCATATGTATTCTCTTAAAACCTGTATTGTAAGGCATTTGTTGGCTGTGAGAGAGGGAGGGAATTAAAAGACTAGACACCAGATTAAAGTAAAATTTTAGACAGTACTGACATTTAATCTGTTCAGAGTTTGCCTATCTATTCATTGGCTAAGTAACGGTTTCAGTATCAAAATACTAACACGCTCCAAGTTACAGTCAATTGACTTGAGGAAAATTGCTAATAGTGGCTTATAAGCTACTGTTAAAATTTTCTTCAGAATTAAAAGAATATCATGTTGTATTAAATAGTATCAATGTATTTAACACAAGACAAGCCTGTCACTCTGACAGATGTGCTGCTTTATTTTTAGTTTAGTAGTAATAACCATAACATATATTAACATCAAAAGTACACTTGATCTTGGTTCTCTTTGCACACTCAAATGAATTTTACAAGAAATACTTTGGCACCCTTGTCAAGAGACAATGTGGTCCCTCTGGGACTTGGTGGATATTAAATCCCCACACTGGTAGCTTCTGACTCCCGCACCATACAGCTGTATGTCACGGTGGGTGGGACACACCACTTCACTTAAAAATCACACTGCTACACATGGGTGCTTCTAATGCTCTCAGCAATCAGGTGATTAATTGCCAATCTGTCGCAACATGTTCACAAGACTTTACCTTGTCAGCCTGTGTCTTCTGCTGAGCTTCTAAGCTGCCTCCCATAACAGAATAAACGTTGATCCACCCATCGAAAGTGGCAGCAGAGAAGACTGAAGGGTTCCTAGGACACCACTGGACATCAAAGCACCACTGACTCCGAATGGGCAACTCGTAAACCACCTGTCACAGAAAGAGAGGAGGCAGAAGCACAAGACAAAGAGTTCCTCGATTTCCCCAAATTAATTGCCCACACAGAAAGCATGTCACACTGTATTTACTTATCACTGTTGTATACAAGTCTCTTATTTTTGCTTCTTGAAGAATGCATTGCAATTGAGTTACAGAGCATCAAGCCCAAACAACAAAAAGCCAGAGAAAGCTGCTATAGCATGGGATTCTTACTATAGAACAAAATTCAAAAGTCACTACTGTCACATCTGCTGTTAACCAATGGAGATGCACCAGAAAACAACATGAGAAAACCATAAGTCAAAAGGCAAGAACATGTTATGAGCAAGAACATGTAAACAGAAAGAAGAATCTGGAATAACAAATTTGACAAGGAAAATAAAAGCCTATAGAAAAAAAAAGCAGAATAAAAGAAGCCTGTAATAATAGCTGAATTATGAAGAACACTGCAGCCAACAAATTTCTGATCCAGCGTTCAAAAATCCAAAGGTCAACTCATGGCCTGGTCACAGACTTCCTGCCTGATGTTGGGCAACTTGCTAACACAACCTTGATTTTGAATCTCCTGTCTGTAAAATGAAGAGATTTCACCTCACAGGCACAAAGCACAGAGAATCACAGCTTCCTTCTCTTTGGGAATTTGATCTGTGTTTTTTTATTCCCAAGTATAAACCTTTGTATTTACTTATGTTAAAATATGGATTTCCAACTTAAAAAAAAAAAAATCCCCCAAAACCTCAAATATCCCCCAAAACCAAACAAACCATCCCTTCCCTCAAACTCACCAGAAGAGTCATTCTGTGTAACCGTACAGTCCTTACTACTGAAAGCCTTCTCAATTTGTGTATCACCTGACAACATTCTGTTCATTGGTATTAAGTCAAGAAGAGCTCCCTAAAAACAGTTTATGTCTAAATGCTTAAGATGATTTTGGACTCTGAAAATCTACAGCAGGAAGCATAAAGATGAGTCAGCTGCACTAAAACTGCTTTTTCAAAATTTTTCCACTAAAACACAGTGAACAGACTTCAGTAAAAATTACACTTTGGACATGTTTCAGAGTCTGATTCTCTTCTAACCACTAGACATATTTAGAGAGCAAGCATCAAATCCTGTGAAACCACAACAGCAGTATTTCATGCATTTTATGGAAAAGGATTCATATTCTTCCATGCCTCCAAGGCAAATGAGGTCAGCCAAGGGAAATTGTCCCATGAAATGAATCCAGTCTGGGGCTCCCAGAAGGACTTTGCTCAATATTGTTAAGAGTGCCTTCCCCACGCTATCATCAAGATAAACCACATGAATTTTATTCAAAGTTCAAAATACAGTTTTATCCAGAAATTCAGCACTGAATGAGTAGGTGTGCAGAAAAAGCTTTTACACAGTTATATTTTAATTCAGGCGATACCAAAATATTTCAAAGATGGTAATTTTGAGATACGACTAGATAAGCACATACATGTGAAACCACTGTACTATCAATAAAGTTCATATACGTATTTAATTACATTGTAATCCTCCCCATGACCCTAACAGATGCTCCTCATTCGCCTTCAAGCTACCCCCACAAAAAACTTACTTCCTACCCTAGGAAAAGGAAGAAACAAACGGACGCAGAGAACACAACGTATGAACACATCAAGAGTAACCGCAATTAGCTGAAACCAAGTTTTAGTTAAAGCCTTCTTCCCTTTATGATCTCTGGGGACAGATGTACCAAAGAAAATCTCTGTCTGTCTCTCTTGTTTTCAGTCCATATACAGACACCACTCTCACCCCCTCCAGACAGGGAGAGTGCAGAAGACATACTGGAGGAAATTACATTGGCATTCCACAGGGATACAGAAAAGGGACACACACAGAGCACAGCACACAACTCGGTATACAGCAGACCACATGTACTTATAGCTGTGGTTATGTACCTCTCCCATGCCTGGGTTCCAGCACAAGATCCTGTTGTCTTTGGCGCTACTCAACAGCAGTTCAGGGTCAGCCTGGCACCAAGAGACAGAAAGAATGCCCCTAAAATAGATCAGAAAGAAATCGGGCATATTTCATACTCAGTCTACTTTACCACCGTGCCACGAAGAAATCAGTAGAGATGCTGTTTAAGCTCAGAAATTCTAGTTTTCATCTCCATCTTGACAGACTCATTTGTGAAATAAAGCAAGCCTAGCAAAAAAGCATAGTTCTCCTAAGCCCAGTCTCCCAGCAGTCTGCCTTTTAAAAATAGGGCTCCTTGAAAAGGATCAAAAATACAACAAGCAAACTGTCACCTCGTGTGCCCTTCCAGTTGGCTCAAAGGAGAGGTAGCAAAACGTAAGTCCCATATTTGGATCACTGGCGAGCGGTCATCCTCAGAGGAAAGGACTAGCTGGGTTGCAACTTCTGGATGCCAGGCCATTCCTGAGCAATGCATCTATGGATAAAAATAGTGTAGGCTGAAAATTCAGCAAATAAAGCTGGCAATTGCAAAAATGATCCAAAGTCAGATAACTCTGCACTTAACTTACTTAGAATGCTTGACATAAAACAAATCTAGCAATGCCTTGCTGTGGGAAGCAAGTATTTTTGTGTTCTCTACGTAGGAAAAAAAAAAAAATACTAACAGAAGCTGAAGAACTAGTGCAAAGTGGATCTAAGAAGCGAGCTGGGATTAAAACACAGGAGGCTTCTCATAAATGAGCTGTGAACATAGAAACTGAGTGCAAGAGTGCCCTAATTTTAGGATCTAGAGGTCTTGTTTCTCCATTTCATTAAGGAGAAAAAAAAAAAAAGAGATGCTTCAGTGCTGCAGCTCCAAGAGAACCAGTCCAAGAATAAAACACTTGACCCCAAGGGCCTGTGTCACTGCTTTGCAGTCACTTGTGGCATGTTGTAAGCTAGTCAGAATCCGAGCCTTTCCTCCACTCACTCTGTTGCTGTGGTCACTGACTTTGATGATTGGTTCATTCTTCCTGAGGTCCCAAACCACAGCTTTGCCGCTCGGGTGGGCGGAGGACAGGATATGCTGCACCTGCCGGTTCCAGGACACCACACTGATGTCTTCATGAGGCTGCCAAGATAAGAAAGGCCTCACATCCATTATTCCCATCTTGAGGGAACACTAATCACATGATTCCATCACTAGCTTATCTAAGGGATTTGAGGATACATAGATTCCTCTCTCCAATCACTGATCAACTGACTGGAAAGAGCAGCAATGACCTGAAAGACCAGGGAGCAGGGAAAGTCCTTTGTACTCAGAATGTACAGTGGGCAGTCAAACTCTATGGGGGAACACGACCTGGAAAAGCATCTTTGCATTTTGGGAGTAGGTACTGGATGCTGCACTGACCAAATGTGTCATAAATGAGTCCAGAGAGAACTGCAGCTGAGAGAACATAGATGCTTCTACCCTGACTCCTGGGATAAATTTAAATGGAAAGATGACCTTGTGCAACATTTCAAGAGTGCAGTGAGATGGAAAATGATGAAGGAATCAAGGCTAATTGCTGTCACTGTATCTACTGCAATACAAGAGACAGGCAAGGAGACAAATGGGAGGCTTACTGAAGGAAAAGCTTGGCCTGCTTTTAGATAAGTTTACTACAATTTTTTCACTTTCAGGAGTCGATTGCCCTGAGTAACATAATCAGCATCAGAATATCAGAAGCTTCTTCCTCTTCAAACTCAGGAAACATTATCTGAGCGTAACAGCCAAGATGCATTAAATGGCTCACTGGCTCTGCTAGGGATATGACTTTCATGAGATATGAAAAGCTTCAGCTGAAGCCTGAAGTAAATTCATGCCTCAGAGCAGGTCCAGTAAGCCTCCTTAATCCATCACACATGCCCCAGCTGGATCACAAGATAAACTGGTCAGTTACTTGATGCAAATCCACAAAAAGCTTACCCATCCATGCAAAGTGCATCTTTCTAGAGCTTGACAGCCTACCTGCCCTCCCCTTATAACACTATTTCCACCTTCCCAGAATGAAGCTGATCAGTTAGTTCTGATTCATCTCTCTCCTGACAGATGTCAAGGTCATTCTCCCTTCACAGACTGACTAGATCAGGATAACTCCACACACTCACACCTTTTTGCCTTGCCTACTGAGAAATAAAACTGCAGGAGCATTTCCCAGCAGAAAACTTGTTTACCTGGGATTTAGCCCCCGGAGTCATAGGCACACTGAAGTTATTTAAGTCCCAGATGAAAATTTCAGAATCATTGGCTCCAGAAGCCAAGAGGTTACTCTGTAGAAAAAAGAAAAGCTGAGCTGAGCTTCACAGGGAAATAGGATGGACTTCCTAAAAATAAACATATGCAAAAATCCCCAAAACTTCCAAAGTCATTGGTAAGCAAGAAGATACTAACCGGATTATAAACCAAGTACGCTTCTGGCCTCTGTGCCTTCAGCTGTAGGCTTAAAATTTGCCTACAGGTGCAGGTGTGGCTCGTGTCACTCATCATGAACCTCTGCCACAGGCCTAGAAGTGGCTGTCTCTGGCCAGGTGAGCCTTTGCCCTGCATCCTGGTACCAAGACATTTCTTCTGAGAAGATGGAGGCTTCCCGCAAGGCTTTGCGGACAACTTTCAATTTGCCTCTGTGCTACTACAAGAACTTGTGTTCTGTTCACTACTCAGGCTGCGGTCCCTTCAAGTGTGATCAGAGCCCCACTGAAGTAGACACCAACTGAACAAATAAAAAAAAGTTCTGATTGCAAATGGGTAATAGTCTAGGATGTAACCATTTATACAGAGAGGAGACTTGATCAAGGACACAGTGGAATTTAGTGGCAAAGCTGAGGACACAACCCAAATCCGAGTCCACAACCAGCCTTGTGTCACAACTACCACGTCTCTTTCAGGTTAAAAAACATTCCTTTCGTTTATAACTCCCTACACCTCACAGGAAAACATTTTTTTTAATATAGAGGCTAATATTAATTTAGTTATAAGTATCTTAATGCTGCATACCTGGAAAGGGTTGAAGTCAAGAGCTCGAACAGGACCTGAATGCTTCTCAGTCTGGCCAATTACAGGCTCGCTCCTCGAAGCCAAGATGCGGTGAGCACTGTACATGGTCAGTACACCGTTATCCCCTCCACCTACGATGATTCCAGAGGACTCTGGAGACCCATTTCCAAAACTACCCCAGATCAGCTTATGAAACCTAAAAAAAGAAAAGAAAGCTGACATAGGCCACAATATTTGGTGGACATCAAGACACTCTCTGCATTACTAGGAATCACATCTGTGTTCTGACCTATCAAATATAACTGTCAGCCTGCACCTTAAATAACCATTTCCCTTTGAAGATGACTGTAGGTCTTACACAGAAAAAAATGAGCTTCTTTCCAAAGACTTTTAAAGGGAACTTACAAAGGAAGACCTAGTCTGTTTCTTTTTTTTTAATTTCCTTTTTAAATGTTTAAGACTTCATATAGAATTTGGTAGGTGAACCCCTCTAACCTATACTATACAGAAAATTAGATTACAGGACTACATGCCTTCTTTTCCAGAGGTATTATCTGAAAAATGTTTATCCACTGTAAAAGCTACTAATCACAAATCAAGGCTGTGTTTAACACTGGGTGCGAACGTCACCCACGCTACTGAGCCTAAGAAATCGCCTCGTCTTAAAAAAAGTGGAAGACAAGTTTCACCCTACTTCTAGTGTCTTTACTGCAAATCATTCGCCCCAGCAAATTCACATGATACAGCACCACTCTCTTGACTGACGTACATGTAAGTCCTTTCAGACTTCTGCAATGGTCCAATCGCTGTACTTTTACACCCGACAAGATTTGTGTCAACAAAAACGTTCAACTCTTTAAGACAGAGGTCAACTGAACCAAAAGATCACTTCATACCCCAAAAATACAATCTTCTCCTCTCCTTTCTTGTCCCTGAAGAGCCCCTTACAGTTGCATGGACTAATATATCAGTATGAGCCCCTAGTACCTGTTTGAGGCAGGAAGCGTTCCTTTCTGCTTCATGTCCAGAGAGGGATCCCTGAAGTCAACCTCAAATATTTCCAAAGTGGCATTTGTACTGAAGGATGCATCCAGTTGTTGGGCAGATGTTCCTAGCAGAAGTATAAGGGTAAAACAAGTGAGCACTTTTTTCAAGAGCAAAAGATACAAAAAAGGTAATGCACTGGAAACGGATCCTTGATAGTCAACGCAACCTTGGTTGTACCGATTCAAGGAGAGGATATGTTTGAATATCTCAGAAAGAAGAACCAACAACTATGACAAAGACTTTAAAAGAAATTAAAACTGCTTCAAGAAATTCTGAGCACCAGGGTCATTGTTGTGCAAATACCTTTCTCTCTTAGGATAAAGACAACTTACAGTTGCAAGAAAATGTATGTGAATCTTTTGGAATTTCATGGTGTTCCACATTAATCTGTCATAAAAAGTGATCTAACCGCCATCTAAGTCAAGAGTAGTGACAAATATAACATTCCTAAGATAATAACACAAAACCAAGTCTCTTCCTCCATGTCTTTATTGAGCACACTCATTCAACATTCAAAATGCTGGTGGAAAAAGTAAGTGAACCCTTGAGTTGACCTCAGAAAAGCTAATCTGAGTCAGGTGTTAGCACACCTGGAGTCTTGCTAAGAAAATGAGTTTGGCAGTGTAGACTAGAGCTATGTAGACAGATAAAAACCACTCAAACTTTCTGAGTTTGCTCCACACAAGATGTATGCTTATATGAGCCATGCCTTGTCAAAAATAGTTTTCAGAGGATCTACAACTAAGAATTGTTGATTTACATAAAGCTGGAAAAGGTTACAAAGTGATTCCAAAGACCTTAGAAATTCACTAGTCTACAGTTAGGCAAATGATCTACAAATGGAGACACTTGGGGACTGTGGCCAACTAAACATTCCCCAGTGACCCACGGGCAGCTAGCAGTCACACAGTGGTGGCTTCCTGTCTCCTCACTAGCTTGCAGAATAGAAGCTAAAAATAGATTTAACATAGCCTAACGGGACACTGCCAGGCAAACAGTCACCCAGTTACCACAGAGGTGCTTTGTAACTGCCTATGGCATTGAAAGTGCCCAAGAGACTACTGAAAAGCAGTGCAAATTAGGCAACTATGCCGTTTCTGATCTAAAGCAGACTGAAGCCAAGACCTTTGGTCCAACCAAAAATCTGTCCTTGTTACAGAACACATACCAGACCATCCACTCCAAAAATGGTAATGTTGCTTTTAAGGCAACAGCTGAACCTTTGTCACTTTCTTTTGATAGCCAATCTTGAAAAAAAAGGCAAAATAATACAGCAGCACTGCACATTCTAGGCAGGAGACACACCCAACTGTTCTCATGTTGGGTAGACAACCCAAGCTGTTGATTCCACACAGCCACTAAACTCACCCACTGCCAACTCAGTGAACAGGCTGACTTGGTGCTTCAGGAAATAATTACAACAACAGTGAATAATGAGTAGTATCAACAAAATGCAAATTTAAAGTTTTGCAAAAATATTGAAAATTAAATGATAACTGGCACAAAAAAGCTGAGCGAGATTTCTGTTATTTGATTGTCAAACCATGTGATAATGCCTGAAGACCAACAAAGTGAGCTTAAATTAATATGACTAGAATGAACTTTTTTTTTTACTTCCACAGACATAGCAAGTATGCAAGCTTACTTTGTTTTAATTTTTATAGCAAGCGGGTACTGGAGTTCATACAGACTTAATTAGAAGTCAGATCAAAAAAGCCCCGTATTCAACCTTTGAACAGATCACTGGCTTTTAAGGTGTCAAAGCTGGGCATAAAGTAATCCTCTATAGGTCACTTAAAAAAAATAAATTAAGGCTGTAATGTTTTCAGTATACTGCTTTTAAGTTTTCCAGGGATTATTAAGGGGGGAATTGTTGAAAGTTAAAACCAATACAACTCTACATAAAATCTCTCTGTGAATCATACTTTTCACAAATTGTAAAGAATTTTACCTGTTGCTAGATAAATGGGGTGGTTGTTTGCTGGACTCCATGCCTGGACAGCTGTTCGCTCAATTTCCTTTAGCTTCATTTTCTAGGCTCTGGAAGAAATTTCACACACTGGTTAGAATAGCTGGATAAAGTCAATATGAAAATACCTGACTAACAAAAAAATTCCCCTCACCAAGGTATCATGCAAACAAATTGCTCTGGATAGAGAGCAGTTACTTGCTACTTCTGGAGCTAGTGAACGCCATTTCACATGAACAAGTAATTTTAGAATTTATGAGAAAAGAACATAACACAGCAAAACAAACAATTCCAGCTGTCTGATCCAAGATTTTCTTTCGTGTATAGCTCTCTCTTTCATATAACCTGATTATGGGAGAGTTTCAGTAAAAGGGAAAAGGATCTAAATTAAACAACATACTCAAGGTCTTCAGTCCAGGCTGGTTTAAATCAGCTGCAGAAATTAAATTTAAACAAATGTATTTGCAAAGCACTAGTCACTTTCTCTGAACAAGGTGATGCCAGTATATCCATAGGCAAAAATGGAACAGAAAGAAACTCAGGGCAGGCTAAATTCCAAGTAGAAAACTGACGTGGCAACAGGAAACAAAGTGCAATGCTATCCCACACCGATTTAGTTAATGTACTTTGTTCTCATCCCTCTGAGAAGTGAAAGGAAAAAATTCATTTGACTTTCTACTGGAGTTTGTAAATGGTAGAAGGTGAGAAAAGGCGATCCAGAAGTAACTACTGCATTTCAGTCTCAGTTCTGACAACAATTCTTTTTATTTATTCTGGATAGATCAACTGACACCTGTAAAAATGGAAACACAACTTGCCCCTGTCACTGGAGAGAGATCAGCTGGGCAATAACGTAGTGGGATAATTGAAAGTCAAACAACAGCAGGCAGCCAGGAAGTTGCAAAACTGATTATAAATTATTGTTTCATGCAGGATCCCCTTCTTGCTGAGGAGAAAGCACCCAGAACCTCTCCATCCCAGACCACGCCCAGGCCTTCTAGGCATGTCAGTAACCTAAGCCATGTGTGGGCACATCATTCCCAGGCCAGGGGGTCAGGGGGTCACTCGTGTAAGCAGTTCCTAAATCTTCTGAGCTTCGCTGCAGTGCAGTCTTTTAACTCTAGCTAAACAGAGCAGCTAACTACACACTCAGACGATACCATGCTGAGTAAAGTAAACCTGTCAGCAGGCAGCAGAGCAAAACACTCTTCATCTTGCCACCTCACTGTGATTAACCTCTCCTGGTTACGTGACACTGTGTGTGTTGGCCGGGCTGGCAGTCACACCACAGCCTGCATCCTGTGGCCCTCTCCTCAGGCGCAGAGCTAAAGCATCCATGCCTCAGAGTTTGGCCTTACTCAGGCCTGAGTGTGGATGTTGATTTGTAACCAGGTTCATGAAGGTAGCTTGCTGTGGCCAGCCCACTGTCTGGCCAAATGATCCAAAAAAACGCAATCGACCAGTTTTGAAAAAGCCTTCCATCAGCTATGGCCTCCTGAGGCCCGTACAAAGGGAAAGCTGGTCAGCACTGCTTCTGGGTCTTGGACCTCCTGGCTAATAATTCCACTCTCTTTTCAGGGCTTCTTCTCCACCACCAGTCAGAAGCTGAGGACAGCTTCTCTCTCCCCCACAAACTACCAGCACATGCTGTTTGATTAGAATTTTTTAGCATTAGTCTGCACTAGTAATGCACAAAGCTCAGCGTCCCTATTGCTAGTCTCACATTAACCCTATCCCAACTTAGCTGGGACACAGAGCAATCTGAACAGAACTCTTGTAAAATAAGACAAGTGCAACCATTTCCTCATGCAGCCCAGGAACAGAGGTGGAAAGGTGATCTCCCCATTACCATAACAAACCTCTAAAGCTTACTTTTGAGTCTCTCCACCCACATTTTGCATAATACTCGTTAGGGCTCCATCCCATTCTCTTTGCCAAGAAGTTCCAGTGCCTACTGATGCATCTCCCATACTAGCACAAAACACTGCCTAGGTCTCCTCTCTTCAATGAAAGTACCCCCAGAAGGAGTCAGGTGAACCTGCTAGTAACTGCCCACTGCACAAAGCACCACCTGCCTCCACTGATGTGGGGGAGCAGGACAGCCGGTGTGTTCCTTTCCAGCCCCTTTCCTGCCTCTTCCAGTTACAATTTGTCAGCTGTAGCGGCTGGCTGGACATACAGGCTTCATTAATTCTCAGCTTCTAAGAGGGAAACTCCCCTGCAAACATTGCCAGACAATAGCCAAAAGACCTCCTCCTTCTAGTTAACTAACTGCTAAGGAAGCAACTAAGTCCCCATGTGTTGCCTGATCTAGTTGAGAGGCATCCCTGCCCATGACAGGGAGGTTGGACTAGATGATCCCTAAGGGCCCTTCCAGCCTAGGCCATTCTATGATTCTAAGAGCACAAACATCACACCCTTAGCCAGGTGAATGGGGCAGCTCCTGCTCATGACCTGCTGTGGTGGGCTGACTGCATGCCTGGAACAACTTGCATTTAATATGCAAAGACAAGCCACAAAAAGTGTGCAGGACAGTATCGATCAGTTGTCTAGCTTTTCTTGTCAATAGAGCATTTTGCATAATAAAGTCAACATTACTGTTCTCTTTTCACAAACTTAAGTCAGGAGAGAAGGCGAAGGCAAAGTATCTTGCCTGTGATAACTCATCCAGACATAGGAAAGCAAACAAGGCACCATTTAGAGTGGCTCAATATCAACAGAACAAATGCAGAAGTGTGTGGAAACTTGCCAATGTGACACCCATCTAC
>NW_009722735.1:0-269 GCF_000703405.1 Apaloderma vittatum
CCCCCCCCCCACAAAGGTGGCCCAGAAGAGCCATTGTGGGGGGGCCATGCCCAGCAGCTGGTGCCGGGGATCGGTGCCAGCCGGGTACCCCTGCTCACCCGTGGGGGTACTGAAGGCCGTCTCATCCTGAAGCTCACTGCGCTGAGTCACCTGGGGATCGCTGGGCTCATCCTCGCCCGTCTCCGAGTCTGAGGAGGGGTTGGGGGGGGGAGAGTAGGGGTGAGAGGACACGGGGACAGCGGGCCAAGCTGGCTCTGCCCCTTGAAGGC
>NW_009722735.1:412-708 GCF_000703405.1 Apaloderma vittatum
TCAGGAGCAGCATCAGATGATGTGAGGAAGGGGGATGGTGCCGGTGGTGGGAATGGGGCTGGTGGCATGGGGACAGGGGTCAGGGCAGGGGGACGGTGGTGGCAATGGGGCAGGGCAGCAGGCTGGGGCACAGGGCCCACTCTGGGGTCGGGGCTGGCATCAGGCAGGGGTCTTCCTACCGTAGCTTTGTTTCCTGCAGGAGCGGAAAACTTCGCTTCCATAGGGGCAGCAAGAGAGAGAGAGACATCAACACCCGGTTATCGGCCCGGCCTTCGGAGACGCGGGGGGGCGTGGGG